>NW_020955720.1:266844-342251 GCF_003031625.1 Empidonax traillii
AGGATACTAATCCTGTTGTAAATCAGTTTTATAGAGATATTTAATATTTTTCTTTATGGAGTTGGTATAGAAGAATGGGTAAAATAAGTACCATTGAGCAAAAACCTTAAAAAGGTATGTTTGAGGTCAGTTGCTTTCAAGAGAACTTTAGGTCATTGCTAGGAATCAAATTATTACAGCAATAAGGGAAAAGAGGCATAAGCAAATATATTGACTAGTTATAATTAATTTCAACCAAAAACTAAGGACGAGCCTGTTACACTGACTTCTTTAGTGTGCAGTTCAAAGACTTGCTCCAGCCTCAGGCACAGAGCCAAATACATACCAACTGTAAATAAAGGCAACAGTAGATTAACAATTTACCCCAAGTCAAATTACAGTAAAAAGTATGACTCTGTAGTAACTGCCCATATGTTAGTTCCTTCCCCTAAGCAAACATGAAGCTCGTTATTGTAACCCCTCAGGAGTAAATTAAAATTATCTTGCATTTATCATGGGGTAGGATCATATACTTCAGCAACACCCATTGCAGCAAAACTTTATGGTATGTTAACTTGCATAATACCTTCAGCTGAAACACAGCTGACAATTTTTGTATGTCTAAAACATTACAAATGCTAAATTTAACATGTTAATTTCTACCACTATTCTTTTTTTATTATTTTCACAAACGTAACAAAAGGAAATCCATTTTATTTCACAAATGAACCAACAAGTGGTAGAATGTGTTACAGTAAAAAGTATCTCCAAAGGTATTTCTGAAGCTACACTCTGGCAGTGTTGACAAAGTGTTTTGACATCTTTGGTATTCTCCCACACATGCATATCCCTCTTTCACTGAGTGGAAAATGTTTACCAATTTCATTTAGAAAGAAAAATGCTGAGAAGTTTGACATTTGTGAAACAAAGATCAGCGATCTTTAACATATACCTCAACTCAGTCAGCTCTGCTCCCCTCCCAGAAGTTGTCTGGCAGTCCTTGGAACTCACCATAAACAGAGAACGTGCTTATAAACACTAAAAATCGATCTCACCTCTAGCTACACACACTGTCATTTCTGGAAAGCAAGCAGATCATAGTTTGCAATAGTTCATTTTGAAATGAGCTAGAATAGTGAAGAATCTGAACCGAGTAACTTACACAGTAGCTATCTTTTCATAACTTCTCAAGACACAGGTTCCTAGACTTGGAACAAATTTCTAAGAACTAGTATTCCATTTAGCATAGCTCATTCCTCTGGGACAGCTTTAAGTAGGAAGCTGCACAAGATAAATTCTAGAGAACCTGAAGGATAAGGTGTTAGGTGAATACAAACTCACCAAAGCAATTTATTAACACTCATTCACCTCTGTTGATTCAATAGTTTTAGGCAGATCCAGTGACATACTCCCTAAGCCTCAGCATAGTGAACAAAAACCTGAACTTGCTCTTTCTAATGCATTGGCCTTACCTTCTCAAAGTGCTCCTTTCACACATTTTTATCTGTCACGAATATTTTTTGAACATTTATTTGTCACGTGGATTCCGAGATGCTTTCGGATTTCATCGGCTTCAGAAAGGAAGTATTAACAAGTATTCAAAAGGCACCTTCCTATAATTAAAAGCATGGACAGTAGGATACAGCTCCCTACTCAGTACACAAAGGTAACTCAGTTTCACAGCAGCCCTCTTCCACTCTGTCACCTTCTGCTGTTACTTACAACTGTTCTTGGTTTTACTCACAACTGTGGGCACTGGAACTGGCCACAAAAAATTACCAGAGAAAATTCATCATCTATGAAGAACACAGAGCATGGAAATTTCTAAAGTAAGCAAGGACAAAGATGATCCCTTGATTCACCAACAATACTTGAAATAAAAATATCAACAAATCCAACTTCCAGTCAATATTACTTTCCTTAAATCTACTATCTCTGAAATATTATAATACTTCTTAAGAATGGTTACTGCTTCATAGGTAGAAGCACAAGTCTTTTCCTTTCACAGACATTAGTGTTTCTTAAATGTGTCCTTTTACACTTCCACAATGTATGTTTCTGAAAAAAGGGATTACAAGTCAAATTTCAGATCTAAATGACAAGTCTCATTATTCATAATGATGAGCAGTATTTCTCATTTTCTTAAAAACCAAAGGCGAGTATAATGAAGGTAGGAAGCCATGCAGCTTCAGCAGATCCATCCAGATTGGTGCAGAGCCAAGGACAGGTCTTATAGCATGTTGCTACAGAAACTTACGGTAAAACTATTCCTTTTTGACATTAAAAAAAACCAAAACAAAACAAACAAAAAAAACCAAACAAACAAACAAAAAAAACCGACATTTTAAATGCAACACCTCTTCCAGAACTAAGACTTCGCACATATTACTTACAACTTAGTGAACATCGTATGGAAATATATTCAGAGTATCCCTGTTCTCTAAACTCTAACATGAAGAATAAATCCTGAATAGGTTACATTATGCAGCCATTCTTTTCACATTTATTTACATGTTCTACCATAACCTGAAAGTACTACTAATGGTACTGCTGTAGTAACACCTGAACAGAGAAATCAATATTTAAGGCAGACTAAATTGTAAAGACAGGAGTTCATATGCAAGAAAACAACCTGCACTGCACAGCTAGTCAGGTGAGAGAAGATTACTCCTACAAGTCACGTTTAAAAGCTTAGACTCTTCATACACAAGGCATCAGAGATTAAATATTGATTTTATATTATAGCCATTCATTATCACTAGGAACACTCACTCCTTTTAGCTAAACTGTAGCCAATAATTTGATTAGTCATAACCCACAATGAAGACCAAATTACATTTAAAAAAGCCTGCAATAAGCTTTATAGCATCTCTGCAATACCATACTGCTTCCTTTTAATACTTACCCACAGGTTACACAAGCTTAGCACAGTGGATGCCAGCTGTGCTTCGGCTCTATCTCCATAGCCTGTCCAATATTAAAAATTTTAGCTGGGGACACTTCTTTCTGCACAAGTTTCTGCAACATTCCCTTATGAAAAGCTGCAGCTTCTCATAAGGGAATGTTACAGAAAAAGCTGCAGCTTTTCATAAGCATGAAGAAACATGAGAGGTGATGCTTGGTTCATTTTCTCTCAGTTGAAGCTGCATTTGTAAACACATTTTGAAAAAGCCAAAACTCATATCTGGAATTGCCTGTATTCAAACACCAGTCATTAAGAACTTATTGAGAAATTCCATCTGTGCTTTTACTATAGCATCTACATGTTATTCAGGTAACAGGAACAGTCATAGTAGGTTCCCATTAAAGTCACAAGCATGCACAAGCAAGACGCACAGAACTTGCTTTACAGGCACCTAAGCTCTCTGGAAGTACCCTGGCATTTTTATCTCAATTAGAGAGAAAAAAATCTGGACCCAAATCTGTAACTTAAAGAGCTGAAAGTTCTTTGCTTCTAGTGTCAGATTCTTTCTAATGCCCTGATTTCTCTCTTGTAAAGCATAAACCATTATCTACCCTCTCGTCAACTGCAACCACTTTCTCCACTCACAAGTGCAGAAGGGACCAATGCCGAGTCAGCAGAACCTACATCCTCACTACCTTTGTATCAGGACCCTGTGGTGTCAGAGCAGGGACTTTTGGGGCAAATCACAGAAAGGACTCAAAACACTGTTGCACTGCACATGAAGTAAGATGTTGTATCATTGCTGAGATGCCTACTTCCTTGTCTAACCCCAAACACAGTATTATTCCACAGCAAGCAGAACGCTTGCATCAATATTTCCTGAAATTAATGGCAAGTTAGAGTTTCTAAATGCATTTTAAAGTGCATCCTTACTGCCTGTAGCAAAACCAACCATTAACTATCTGACTTTCATGTAGAATTCATCCAGGTCAACGTTTTTTGATAAGCAACTTATCTGGACCTAAGAATAACACTTAAGGGTATCTGTTAAAATATTAAGCACAATTTTTGAGAGAGGGAAAGTATCTAGTATACAGATGCACTACTGACAACTCTTAATCCTGACAGTCTGTGTGAGCTAGAAAACAGGTTTCTTTGCATCTTGGAACATTATGTAACAAAACTGCTGATAAGCTATAAAAAAAGATGTCTTGCTCTTAATCTTGTAATGAACTCTTACTTCCAGGAAACAGCTGTAGTGCCCTAGATATGTTTTAATCTTGTTTTATAAGTCAAAGCAGTTACAAAATAATGTATTAAGCTGCAGATATGATTTTAAGGAATTATTCTTTGCACTCAAAAATAATTTTAGACATAGGAGTGCTAAACTTATGACAGTTCACCAGAGCCTTGCCCTGGAAAAGTGTGCAGCTGTTTTAACACAGGAAGCACAGAGAGCACCATTCTCAGAGAAAGAGTAAACCACTCTAAGACCTTTTATCACAGGGGGAGAACATATCTGTCAGGACAACACATAAACACAAGCTAGTCATTAGTGCGGCCTTATTCCCAAGCCTCATGAGCAGAAGGATATGATGACTTTACAGTCTCCTTCTCTGGATCCCTTGAGGAGACAAAGAGCAGGCACAGGAACCAGAACAGAGATTATCTGCTCGAGGGAAAAAAAAAAAAAATAAAAATCAGGGTAATGGACAGGAATGCTCTTTGGGCTCACCCCACACTGTTCATCAGTGAAAGGTAGCAAGGCTGACCTTATGAAATCACTTCAAGTAACAAGGTATTGATCACAAGTCCATCTGCTGTAACGCTGAAGCTTGTGACAATGAGACCAATCTCCTGTTCCTTCCTCACGAGGAAAACAGCTATAAAATGGCTTTGCTTGGAGGCGAGGAGAGGAGGAAAGACAGACAGGTGGTTTTTTGTTTGGTTTTTGTTTGGTTTAAGATATTTGATACAAGTCTGCCACAGGAAGGAGGAACAAGAACTGATATGTAGAATCAACAGATAGCTACCCAAATGTCTGACTTGGCATTTTGCCAGTTTTATATGACTCATACTGACAATATTTTGATTAATGGAGTTTGGAAGAAGTTCAATATTTGATCCACTATAAGACCAAAGATACATACTGTAAAAACACCAAAGTCTACTGTAGACTGACAAGAAGAAGTGTCAAACTGGTTTCTGGGTTTTGTCATGTATGAGAATTCGTTTCTTCAGAAGCTTCTTCACAGGCCTACTTATGCTGCAATGGAATATTCTGAGAAAAGAGCAGAAAGAAAAAAGCAGGCAAAAGCGATTTTCAGTTTAAAACATTTAATCATCTTTTACGCAAGGCTCTATTCTAATCCCTTAGCATTCTTTGGTTAAAAAGATATTTAGAACAACCAGAGTAGAGAGGGCCCTCCAGTGAGCACAGACATCTAATTTTTTTTTTTCTGCAAATAAAATACTTCTGGAGATTTGATCATGAATCACTGTCTTTACTACAACTGAAAATGTGACTGTATGAATAAAGGCAGCAAAGCTGATATTCACCAACCCACCTATGAAAAACACTGCGATGGTTCTGCCTGTAGGTGACAGTCAATTCTCAACACTTCCCTCGTGCTATTCCAGTAATCCCACATAACTGTTTCAAGTTGTTAATGTGGCACCATAAGGTCAGTAACTTTTCTTTGTAAATACATTTTCTCAGGTGAGAAAACAGCAGTGGTTTAAACAAAAGAGAACCACATTGCCTGCAAAGAAATGTTTTTCATCCCTGCCCAAATCAAGTTTTTAAGGTTTTTCAATAGAATACCACCACACAAATAGCTAATCCAGCATTCACTACCAGAATGGACACTTTTGTTAGCCAACAGTTAGAGAAAGACAGCTTAAGTCACTCTGATCATGGCCTCCTAAAGTAAAGTAGCTGCTGACAGGCAAAGTATGTGCTCTGTTTGCAGCTGATCAGCACTGAGCCCTTTCTATGCCTGCCCCCTTCCACCTTTCCTCCCTTTGCAGTTGTTCTGAATGTTAAATTCAGAATCAGAATAGCCATATTTCAACCTGCCCACATGGCTAAAATGTAGTAGGTTGGAAACATACACCATAATATGATGACTCATCAATTATTTTCCGTAAAATTATAATTTCCCTTATTTAAAACACCCTGACTTCTCAGCATTCCTGACCTAAAACAAATAGACAAGCATTTTTAAAATACAGTGGTAACTATAAAAACAAATCAACGTGGGACTTGATTTTGTCCACGTTGGATGAGAATAAACAGTGGCACATTTAGACAGCCTTGAAAACAGCATAAGCAGGCAGTAAATGGCAACAAATAAAAGACAGCAAACTCTTTTACACATCTGTGTCTGTAAAGAGAAATATCTCACAAACATGATTTGGCCTTGTAAGCTCTTGTAAGCTCTCGTCTGTCGTTTCTTCAAAAAAAACTAAATAAAAGAGCACACAAACCCCGCCATGAACTGCAGATATGACAAAGCAAAACATTAGACGTTTAACTCTCAACACAGCCCAATCTTCCCCACTGCGACATTCTGCATCTGCATGGAGGCTGAAATACAAGACTAATACATGTGCACATGAGAAGACCAATCATTATCATGTCCAGTCATTGTCCTCAAAAAGCCAGCTATGATTTCTAGTTTCCCAGGAGCCCAGAGACAGCCTGCCAGAGGTTCAGTGGCAGAGAGGAGGTACACAAGTTTGTACTACCATAGCCTAGTTCTGAGCACACGTGAAAAGCAACTCAAAACAATCACCTTCCTAGCTATGCCAGATCTGCCTGGTTTTTCTACTTCAACTGATTCACAGTAAACTAAGCCCATCTATTTACAAGTCTGTGTTATAGTTTTAGCCTCAATGGCTCTGGATGACTAGACTAACATTGAGAGTAAATAAAAAAAATAACACCACTGCCAAAGAACAGAGCCAGTGCATAATCAAAACAGAGAGATAATGGGTGAACAAGGGAAGAAGCACAGTAAATATCATTAATCTGATGCCAGGCTGAAAGCCATTGCAAAAAAAAGAAACTAAACCGATATGAAGCAGTAATGCATAATAAATCAACCACTCTAATCACTAAATATGTGCATATGTTTATCTTATTGTTATCTTACTATTTTTAGCCAACCTTTTTCTTTCAGAAAATGTACAAGAGCAGCCTGTCTGATATCACTAGGATAAAGTTGTGAGAAATATTTAAATTAGAGAATCACTGCAAAAAATTCTCACTGCAGAGAGATTCAATATAGCTTTGCAGTGGAAAATGCAGATGGATCAGTATAGCTTTTCTCCACACATTCATTATGTCATTTTGATTACAGAATATGGAAAAATAAATTAAAATGTAACAACTGCAAAATCATAAAAAACATTGGCATGTTAGCTCTAAAACAGTTGCCATTTTACTTCACTACCTTAAAAACACTTCTTAGAAGTAAAGATAAGCTTCACTTTTTGTAGTATGTTACTTAACTGTTCAGCTGCCACTAGCAAAGCAAAATTGAAGCCATCAACCACTCTTTGCTTTCACTGTTCTCCTGATACAGTGGAAATTTATCATATTTTCCCTTAAGTAGTTCTTGATCTTTAGACATAATTGCTACAATAGGAATAATCCAGAAAGAGATTCATGAAACAGCTCCTTCAGTCTTTGTGGTGAAAAGTACCCAAAAATAAAACTATCTATGAGATGAGGAATTATATAGAAACCCTATTTTGAGAAAGTATCACATGCGACAGTTCCATTAACAGTTCCAATAAAGACTAAAGCTGCTACCTCAAATTAATTACAGGAAAAAAAAAACAACCACAAAAACATACCTTCAGATACAGCTTAGTTTTGAATTTGTTAACAAAAGTCTAAAAGTCTAACATATAAAATTTATATGCTGATTTTTTTTTATCCCAGAAAAGATCACAAAGCTTTACGAAGCTTCACTTGTGAAGTGTAACTATACTTTAAAGCTTGCCAGTTGATTACTTTTTAAATACAAATGCAATAGAGCCAAGAACATCAAATCAGACACAAGATCTAATCTGTTTTCTTACAGGCTGAAAATCTAATCTATAGCAAGATCATAATAGTTTCTTATAAGATTATATTTTTAATCACATAATAAGACAAAAAGATGTGTTGCTACATCCTTCCTTTAGCACTGCATTTTGAAAAAAAACAAAACCAAAAACAAACAAATCCACAAAAACCAACCAAACAAAAAAAACCACAACCACAAACAAACAAACCAACCAGACTAGCACGATTTAAAACAAACCCACAAAGTAATAGCTTTTAAGTCAGAAGTAGGCTTATAACTTCACAGGCAGTTTTTAAAGTCATTAAAACTACTTAAATACATATCTTAAATATCAACCTATATTTCAGAACTTCTGCTTTGTCACTACAGCTCATTATCTGCAGCACTTCCATATATTTTAATATATTTCATGCAAAAGGCATGAACTTTCCAAGAAGAAAAGAGTACAAAGTCATATATAAGCTGAGTCTGTATGTTTCTTCTACTTCTCCAGTGGTTTAGCTCTCTTCTCACACCAGTTTTCTACTTGTCATCAATCAAGTCATCCAATTATCAAGTCTCATGAAAAACTTCATTAGCAAAATGGTAAAACACAAGTACCAGCAAAAATCTATCCAGGCACGCCTTACATCTTTGCTCTTCCTCCTCCCACTATAGTTATATAGAATAGGCAAGATGCCGCAGCGTTCCCTAACTGTGGTATGCTTGCTTCAGTAAGATACAACCAGTTACATTATAAAAAGCCAGAGAAAGCCCATGCACTCACCCTCTGAAAACTGCTTCTAGAATCTCTTGGCTTTGTTGTGAAAGATTACCAAAAGAACCACTACAATCCACGACACAACAAGCAGTCATTAAAAAACATAAAAGATCTTTGTGCCGTCCTTACCCAGTCTTTCCTCCCTGCAGCAAACTTTCACTACCAACCCAATCATGAACTTGCACAGCATGCCAAAACTGAATTAGGTCTATGCTGCAAGCCACCTTTATTGTTCCTAATGTTCCAAGTAGTTTTAGAAAACACTAACTAGAAAATTGACAGAGACAGGATTCCCTTAGTTTCAATTGCATATCAGACATATACCTAGTTTTCTGTTTATTTCAGTCATATTCCTGCTCCGTTGACTTCAGCTTGATGCTAAATGCCTGAGATATGAATAGCACAGTAAGAGAAGGTGCATTTGCCAACCATAGATAGAGACTTCAGAGTATGCTAGGTAATAAATAATGATGTTTTCGAAGAAGGTAATATAAAAATCAGACATAATAATTCAAGGAAATGCTGTTGAAACTACAAGAAAAATATTGCATCTACCAATTCAGGTCTCTGCCTGCAGTTCCCTTGTCACATACGGGTTCCTGAGTGTCCTAATTACAAGGACTGGGATAAGTTGATCACCATGTGGGTATAACCAAGACTGTGTATTCTACACCCTCTTTGTAATTTCTGATGGACTGTTAATAGTGGATCGTTTTCAGCAGCTGCCCAGGGCTCAACCGACACCTCAGGCTACAAGCTGGGTGTTAAAAAAACACTGCAAGAGTGCTCTTTTGTCTTAACACCAATGACTCATCTGTGATAACTCCCTTCTGGGGAGGCATTAACACTTTCACACCAAGCCTGAGAGGTCATCTCTGCTAATGGGCCACAATGAACTGGCATAATAGGTAGCTGCAACACCTAGACCATAAAAGATTCCAAAAATATCCCATGACTCACAGAGTTAAATCACCCATTGTGAAACTCTCTACCCTAGGGGAAGTACTGGGCACTACCACCTGAACCTGAGCACAAAATCTTGGGGTTTTGAGACTTCAGGTACAACTCATCAAGTCCAGAGGAGCACCAGCACTTCAACAGGACTGTGACTGCCACTCTTGACAAGACAGCGACCATCCTCCGGATCAACAGGTTTCCTTTTGCTTTGCACCCAGTGGGGCCACATGGTGCTCAGCACAGGGACTAACAGACACAATTCTGTTCTTGTCCCAGGGTGCTGGGTTATAAATCTGTCCTTGTGGGCTAAAACAAGGGTTTTTTTCTCCATATCATTGTATTTATTGTAATCTTTTAGGAAATCGTAACTCTGACTTGTAGTCTTTCTTGAGTTTAGTTCATTTCTCCCACCGTTTTACTTTTAAACCTGCACATTGGGCTGAGAAAGTTACCTTGCCAAAAAATTCCATTTGTTTTCTTCTGGGTTGTTTCTGCTTGCAATCATTTTGTACACAGACTATTGAAAGCAAAATTAAAACTCAACAGATAGCTTATCCCATTGATTATTCTGGGGGAAAGAGATAGGTTGAACTTCTTCACTTTCAGATGTCTGCACGTAGACAAAGTTTCTGAAAAGGAACTGACTACAGCAACCAAAAAATTCCCTTAACATAAACTTCTGCTTTTGATAATGTCAAACACTAGTTAGCCTCTACCCAGAAAATATACAGAGATGATTTAGAGATCGTTGCTGGGGTTTAGGCTAGGACAGACTAAACACAAAAATGAATTACTACTCAATAATTGAATTCAGGTGGAGGACATTGGATGTTTCTTGCTTGTGTGACAGGAATGACTATTAATGCATAGAAAACCACAAAAAAACCTGTCTTTTCCAGTTTCCTCCAAAAACAGTTTGTAATAATCCAAATAGACAAATGCTTTTATTCTTACCTCAGCCTTTCTTCTTCTTTCTTACGAAGGCTGAAATCTCGCTGAACCACCTGGAGTACATGCTCTGCTTCTTCATCAGTCAAGCCAGAAAGATCTAGTTTTCTGCCCATTATATACTGTGTCCTGGATATGAATATCTATAAGGAATATCTGAAATCAGAAACAGAAAATAAAATAAATTGAAAGCACTGATATTTTTCACAAGAGTGCTGAGATCACAGGCACATCTGCCTAACAAAAAGAAAGTTGCTGCCACAAACATCAGAAAACAACTGAATCTTTCTGGTTGGAAAAGACGTTCTATAATCATCAAATCCAACCATTAACCCAGCACTGCCAAATCCACCACTAAATCATATCTTTAAGTGCCACATCTGCACATCTTTTAAATACTCCAGGGATGGCAACTCAACCACTTCTTTAGGTAACCTGTTCCAATGCCTGACAAGCCTTTCGGTGAAGAAATTGCTCCTAATATCCAATCTAAACCTCCCCAGTACAACTTGAAGGATTTATTTCAGAATTATTTTTCAGGTTCCATCCACTGAAAGCAATCAGCCCCAACTTAAACATAAATGCAAAAGATAAATTATTTGGGATATTAAGAAATGTTGAGGGAAGATCTCAGTGTTGCTTGCAAAACAACACATTTTTAACTAACTCAGGTGACATCAGGTTTAGACATTTCTGAAGATTTTATGCCATGATTTTGCAAAATTGCTTGCAGTGCAATCCCTGTGACTGCGTATGGACAGAGAACATACTCTCCTGTAACACTCAAAAATATTTTATGCTACCAATCAGCTTTATTTTCTAAACATAATTCATTTGCTACTCAGATAATGATGTGGGATGTGGTTGGTTGGGTTTCATTTGGGGTTTTTTGCTAGTTTGGTGGGGGGTTTTAGTACAATTTTTACCTTCCTACAATCACCTGATTACAAACAAGAAAAATACAACCACGTGGAAGGAGATTACTGCTTATTTTTTTCTATTTTGCTTAGGTTGTCCACGAAGTTCAGAATAAATTCTTCATTCAAGAAAACATTTCAACAAAACCAAGCAGATGGGATAGAAGCTTAGGTGAAATCAAGATGACAAGACCCCTCCAACAAGACTCATGCTCACAATACAGCTGGAAAAGAGGTCACAGTATTCTGTCTTGACTCTGGATCTACTAAGGAATCTGAGAGTGAGTTAATAAAGGCTATAAAAATGTACTTCTAAACAAAATTTCCCTGATTTGCGTAGAAAAAAAAGTGCCACAGAAACAAAGCACTATATGTAATCTTCACTAATCTTGCTCGCAAGACCAAGAACATATGTTAAAATTAAAGGTTGGCTAAAACGCAGCCAGGAACAACTGGCAAGATTTTTTTTTCCATGCCACACACACGTATAAATCTTCATGAAATTTGCACCAGAACATTAAGATATTCCCCTTTCATCCGCAGTCCTTGTACCAAAGCCTCACTGAGCACTGTCAAGCATAAAAAAAAAGGTGAGGCAGGGCTTGCTGAGGTTACACTTACATGTTGCAGCTCAAAGACAGAACATGAAGTGCCTTGGGACATATCCTTCCCTTCAGGCTTTGGGGTAGCTGCTGAGCTCTTGCCATGCAAAGCACTTGAGTGCAAAGGCGCCTCTGACTTTCTAAAAGGATGGAACAGGTTCACTACAGGAAAGCCACATTCATAGGGAAGTAGGCAGGATTTTTCCAATTAAATCCTTTTTGCACACATGCACTTTAGGGGAAAACACAGAATGCATGCTAGAAGGAAATAAAACTTTTTAAAGCGATCGCTGGAGCCAGTAGAGACACCTTCGTGGTAGGGCTACAGTTTTTGAGACAGGAAGATGAAGACAGTGGGAGATCAAAGATGCAATTCCCATTATCTTGAGCATCAAGTTAACAACTGTAATTAACACTGTCATAATAAGTTCTTCTTTCAGGTCTTCATCAAAATCTTTTGGAAACAGTGTAAAAATCAATATTGTTTTTTTCACACATACAAACTGGTTCATCAGTAAAGAAAACTATCCCCCTGATACAGCTGCCACTGTTGATTGTGAGCATGTATTGGAAATGTACCTCTAAACTTAGGAGTAAGTGGGCAGCCCCACCATCTCTGATTTTTTAGGGTTGGTAAAGACTTAATTTCAAGTATAGATATGCTTTAAAATCACAAGCAACTTTAACTTTTGATTTCATGTGGTCTATTTCCCTATAAGACTCTCAATCTGCATTCCAATGTTACATTAATCTGTAAGAAACTAGCATGTTTTTTCCCAGGAAATAATTTTTCATCCCATTACTAAATCACCTCTGATCTGGGAGTATCACAGCAGTTTATAAATATTTATAAACAACTCTCAAGTGTCCTTTTTTGAGTAGATCCGGATTATGTATTTTGGAAATACACAATGGGAAATTCTCTAGAGGAAATGTTACACTTGGAAAAAAAAAAAAAAAAAGACAACAAAATAGCTTCTCAACCTAAAATAACTTCTGGCCTCAATTGAAATAACTTACATGAGGTTGTTCAAATGTTTGCCTTCATGAGTAATTCTTTGTTAAATCTAAAACTGAATACAAAATCTAAGCTCTCACAGCATTTACAAGAACAGTAACATTCCCTAGAAAACTTTTCCTCACCAAATTAAAACACTATAACAGAAAAGCCCAGTTTTGCAAGATATGATTGGGTATTGTTTGAGTAACACTCTCATCTTAATACTTCCTACAGTCTATTTTAAAATCTAATTAAAACTTCCACATCGAAAACATTTCTTTAATTTAACCTTAAAACAAAAATCAAACCCCCAACAAAACAAAAAACAAGCAAATGAAAAGTTTTTCAACAACTTCGAGAAATGCTTCTGAATTTTAAAATGGACAAGGGATCAACAGGAGAAATGAGGGTGAGTCGAGTATTTCCTCATCACTCATATGACAGCTAAGCTGTTTGGACTTAGAGTCTCAGCAGATGACTACCATTAATGGGAGGAGAGAGTAGAAAGCCCATAAACTTTTTTTTTTAAGTGCCAACTCATATTTAAAACAGATTCTCTGCTTGACAAAGAGCCACATCATAAAGTTAATTATGCAAGTGTTCACACTGAGTACTGTACAAGACAGACTTCATGATGTAGCAAAGAAATCAGCACAAGTGAGGCTCCACCTGGAGTGTTTGGGATTTCCAGTACAAGAAAGATCCAGACTTACTGGAGTAAGTCCAACTTAAGGCCACAGTGATGGTGAAGGGACTGAAGCATCTTTCACAAGTGGTGATGCTGGGAGCATTAGGACTGCTCAGCCCAGAGAAGGCTCCAGGGGGCTATACAGTGTGAATCTGGAAGAGAGCTCCCCAGTACGCTGGAGCTGCAAACAAGAATATCCTACACTTCTTTCCATTTCTGAGCACATTTCACATTTTTAATCAAGATTTCACCTGTTTCCATAACACAGTATAATTTTTGCTTTAAAATGCTGCTCATGTGCATTGACGAAATGTGATACCTGAGGAATCAAGACCACAAACTCCTTCAACCCAGCTATTTGTCTTTGAAATATTTAACAGAGAATACCTTTCTTCCACATGCTCTCAGCTTTGGAGTCACTAAACTTTTCACCACAGCTTTTCTACTCTGTTCTGCTACTCTACCACTTCTAGATTTTTCCAGGAAGAAAATTAAGAAGAAACATGCTAGCAATTGTATCTTTGATTCTGTCACTTACAATCTCATCCTTACTTCCTTCAGTAGTCTGTCAGGACCTAAATAACACCACTCAATCTGTCTTGTCATTATTTGCAGCATTTTTTTAGTACCATAAGAAATTCTTTGTATAGTCTTGCTGGTGAATGTTTTCCCCTTTGAAATCATAAAACAAGATGATCACCTTTCTAAGCCAAAAAAGAAAGACAAGCACTTTGTCCAAAACACAGGCTCCTCTACCACACCTCATATTTTAAAACGTTTACAGAAGAGAAGTGCCAGCACAAGGTCATTTTGGTAATTTTTTAAATGTAAACGTCACAATACTTAGCATATAAATTACATAATGCTGCACACTTTATTTGATGACAAAAATAAGATCTGAATGTTTAAAGTGCTTTGATTTACATAAACGCACTTGAACAAAACAGGCCTTAGCAAAAAAACATCTGAAGAAGATTACTGTCCGAAGTAGTTTCTACTACAGCTAGCAGCACATCATTAAATTCAAAATGAGGCATAACTAACACTGACCACAAGTTTCTTAATCTTTTTAAACTCCAAGAATGTCTAGAAGTTACAGTAAACAAGACTTTTCACTGAAAAATACTTTTCACTGGAAGTGAACGAATGTCCCAAAATAATGATATACTCATCAGAAATACAAAGCCACCTCTTCAGTTGAAAAATTAGGTAGAGCCCAACAGACTTCAACATGGGGACTTGTATCTGGTGTGTCACATTTTAAATGAGATGTAAGAAAACGATCTCAAAGAGGATGTTATTCTTTGTAGCCACACTGATTTTAACAGTAATGCATATATTTCCTAGTCTATAACCAAAGCAAAAAAAAACTATCTTCCTTTCAGTCTTGTAATAATTTCATATGAGTTTTGCAAGTAGCAAAGAAAACAATTTGCAAGTTCCTGGGCAAAGTTATATTTGTTTCATTGGGGGAGTGCAAGGGATAAAGCAGCAGGTTTTAAAAGAAAAGATGAAGTTCATTCAACACTGGAAGAAGTGTTCCTTATTAACGAAAGTTATTACAGTAATTGTATGTACTTTTGTCTAAAAGAGTGCTGGGACATACTATAATGGGGGAAATAGTAAACCTTAAAGGTCAAAGGTTAGTACTGCATGGTTTTAAATTTCAATCTATTTAAGAAATACAAGTTTCACGCTCCTCTTTCTTCTATACTTTAGGTTATTTTAAGTACTGAATATGAAATAGCAGAATGTCCAGGTGACAGCTGGGATAGAGATCATTTTCTTCTTGGTAGCTGGTACAGCACTGTGGGGTTAAACCATGACACAGAAGTAAAAAAACTCACTAAAGTCCCACTTTATTCAAGAAAGAATGGTACCTCTCATCTAAGGATGGCACTCTCCCAAAGGCAGAACACAGTATATAAAACTGTTTCTAAAAAAAAAAATAGAAGCTATTTTATTTAAATAGCATAAAAGGAGAAAAACTATTTTTAGAAAAGACTAAGAATTACACTGTAGGACTTAATTTCTGTCATCTACCTTTGATGGACTGAAAAAAAGTCATATTAAAAAGAGAATCCGAAAAATAAATCATGACCATTTTATACTTAGGTATCAGGCCTACAACTGATACACAAGTATGAAAACCCACTGGGAATACAAAATGTGATACAAAAGCCACATTGATTGACCAGAATAAACTTTTCACTGGTAAAACTGAACCAGAGTAAAGGCTTATCCAGAATTTGGCCCTACAGCCGCTAAAGATCATAGGTTATCTGCCACATAATATTAGCACATATTTCATTGCAATTGGATTTCTAGTTACTGTATATTCTCATTCTACTTCAGTCTCATCTTCCATTGTTTATGCTGAATTTAGGCAAATCATGTTCAGCTCTATTTTCTCTATTTAGCAGCAACTGTCTTATTCAAAAATGCATAGTCAAGATGATGTGTCTGACAGAATTCTGACTGTGTGAGACTGACTATCACTCTTCCAGAAACGAAGAAGACAGCTTGTAGAAAAAGACAAAATTGGAGCGGTAATGCGCTGACACACAATTGTATCTTGGATGATTTCCCTCTTTTCCATGTGCCTTCAATCTAAAGCATGAAATGCAGCTCAGTACTTGTAACGGACTATCAACAAACCCCAAGGTGAAACATCACAGGTCAGGAAGAAAGCCAGCATGTGCACTTAGGGAATGCAACTGATCCCAAAGAGCCCAACGCAATCAGAAATTTACACATCCATAAGCAAGGGCTTCCCTTTGGATGCCCGACTTGCAAAGCAGGGCTTGAAGCTTACTGCTCTGTACCCAGACTCCCTGCACAGAGAAAACAGCAGCCACTGAACAGAGTTAAGTCCCTTCTTCCACCTTCCTGTCAAAACTCAAACCAGAACGCACCTGGCAAATCAGTTCTCACACTGCACTTTCTAAGCTTGAGGCAGCATGAAGAGAATACTAAACAAAAAGCTCATTTGTATTCCTACCTCTCTCCTCAGCATTAGTTCAAGAGCAAGGACTGCAAAAATAGATTCACCCACCTGTGTTGTATTACACATGCCACAACCTTCTCCTGAGACATCTGTCAGTCCCAGCATTTCGCAATCAATGGTCCTCAAATGAACCACACAGAGTGAAGGGACATGAAAGAAACAGTGAATCCTTCTGTTTCTTCAAAGAATTGATGGGTTTCTATCTCATCTTAA
The DNA here is from genome assembly GCF_003031625.1 of Empidonax traillii. Classification (NCBI taxonomy): domain Eukaryota; kingdom Metazoa; phylum Chordata; class Aves; order Passeriformes; family Tyrannidae; genus Empidonax; species Empidonax traillii. Next base: position 283,899 of record NW_020955720.1, read on the forward strand.
AAGGCAGGCAGAGAAGTGAGCACTTGCTTTACCAGTGGAAATATATGTAAATACCAGTCTAATACATGCACTCAGAAAAAGACTCAGGTTCAATGCCATGTGTAGCCTGGGAAAGCTCAAATACTTATCTCCCTCTTTGTGGAAGGGTATATAAAAGAACACAACTCAGGATATTAACTTGTTCATCAATGACTGGGATAAAGGGCCAGATGCCTCCTCAGAAAGTTCACTGACAACACAAATCTGGAGGAGTGGCCAGTACCCCAGAGTGCTGTGCAGCCCTAAGGAAGGACCTCAACAGGTTGGAGAGCTGGGCAGAGAAGAAATGCCTGAAGTACAACAAAGGCAAATACAGGGTCCTGCACCTGGCATATAATAATAACCCCTCGCACCAGTACAGGCTGAAGGCTCACCTGCTGGACAGCAGCTCTGCAGAGAAGGACCTGGGGGTCCTGGTGTAAAACAAGATGTCCATGAGCCAGCAGTGTGCTTTTGTGGCAAAGAAGGACAATGGCATTGTGGGGTGAAATAGGAAGACTGAGGCCAGCAGGTCGAGGGAGGTGATCCTGCCTCTCTACTCAGCCCTAGTGAGGCCACATCTGTAGTTCCTCAGTACAAGAGAGACATAGAGCACCTGGGGTCGGTCCAATGCAGGGCTAAAGATGATTAGGGGACTGGAGTATCTCCTTTATGAGGATAGACTGAGAGAGTTAGCCCTGCTTCAGTCTCAAGAAGAGAAGACTGAGAGGGGATGTTATCAATGTCTGTAAGTATCTGAAGGGAGAGTGTCAAGAGGATGGATCTAGGCTCTTCTTGATGGTGCCAAGCAACAGGATGAGAGGAAACAGGTAGAAACTGGTGCACAGGAAATTCCACCTGTATATGAGGAATAACTTCTTCAATGTGCAACTTCCTCAGTGTGGCCGTGCCCTGGAAAAAGGCTGCCCAGACAGGTTGTAGAGTCTCCCTCACTGGAGATACTCAAGAAACATTTCTGTGCAATGTGCTCTAAGATGACCCTGTAGGAGCATCCTACAGACAAAACTGAACAAACCAACCAAGAAAATATAGGTCCATTAAGTTAAGTTTTTCAACTTTAAGGTGCCAAAGTATCACTATTGGGTAAAGCAGTGGTAAGACTTCTCATCCAAATTATTCATACCTTTAATCTGGAGAAGAAAATATCAAGAGGGAAGGTGACACTTTTACAAAAGCTTAAACAGCTCTGGAAGCACTAAACATTTTACATCTGCATTTAATTTTGCATTTCAATAATACATGCAAAAGGGTTATGATAGATTAGGAATCTCAAAGCTTGAAAGCCATATTGTGATTAATCCATGCAAGCTAGAAAAGTAAACATTAAAGTGTGGATTGCTTGACTGCTGCAAAACATCCACAATATAAATCCAACCAATATGCAAACACACCATAGGCACACTTAAAATATTCTACACAATAAAATTGACTTTATTTTTCCCCACAGCATATGTTGCACTAATTGATATCCTGCATCCCTCTTACAAAATATCACTCATGAGCATATCCTAAAGTTTGATCCAAGAATCAATCTTTGACCGAGAGAATATTCCTGCAGGACTAGAATAAAGACAAAAATTCTATTTTTAGAGGTAAGAAAATGCTTCCAACAGCAGTTGCCACAATGAGGCAGTATTCTCTTGTGCTGCCAGATGTGGAAACAAATTTAATACAGTAAATCACTGCTAATTCAAACCAGTGACAGGAATCTCTGCTGCAAATTACAGAATTTTACAGATTAGCAAATAAACGAACAAAACAAACCCCAAGAATAATTTCATAAAACTGTGCCTTCCACATTCACTGTGACACCTACAAAGTGTTTCTAACCCTGATTTACGCTTGAAGCATGAATCATAAGAGGTACAACAATAAAGAGTGATATCTGTAAAGCCACATGTCCCGTTTCACTGAGACTCAGTGATGAGCTGTAGTTTGTTGACACACAATTTATGCCCCATGCACTGAAAAAAGGTTTCAGTAGCAGGTCATCTTTGATTTGTTTAGATAACAATTTATCGAGTGACAATAAGCAAGAATAAAGTAGAGCCAGAGCTGTATGAAAAACCAAACTAGGAGCTAGATTAGTCTGTCAGGTGGGGGAGTTAATGGATTCCTTTGTTGACACTGGAACCTACTCCACGCTGTGTTTAGAAGAGACTCTGCTTTGGACCTGGGTTTGACTAAGTTTTTTTATATTGACTCTACACAACACGGAGATAACCTGAGCCCAGATCAACCAACGCAAACCTGAAGTTCTGGATCCCAAGTTTATACAAACAAAGAATGTTTATATTCAAGCATAAGACACTGTCAGGCCTTTTCTGGAGTTCAAAGGCCAACTTCACCATCGGGTTTTGACTGCTGGTTCACTTATATTTGAATCCAAACTGGAGCAGTCTCACAGTTCCTTTAGTCTAAACTACAGAACGAAAGCAATTCATCCTCTTACAGGTTGGTTGAGGGAACCATCCAGCCAGCAAACAGCTTTTTGAGTCCCACATAACCTATTATTTGAACAACATAATCAAGTTAAGCCACCAGCTTTAAGAACTAACACTTAATCACATGTGCACCCTAAACCACAGTATTTCCACTGATTTGCCTCTTTCTGACCTGTGATACTATCCTGAAGCAGGAATATGAAGCCTCATCATTAAATACTAGAAAAGGAGTGTGAGAGGTAGAATAATCAGGTTTATCCTCCTCTAGAGATGAACTGATTTCTTCTCATTTGGGACTCAACTCATGGCATTTGTGCTTACAGTGATTAACACATGAACAATTTTTGGCACTGCCTTTTAGATCAAGACCAGCTGAGATCGTGAAAAACAACATCACCAGAATATACCCTTTTGAATCCTCCCCAAAGCTCTTTCAATTGCTTTTAAAACCTGATGTTGCTCCAATTCACGCACTATGATTTAACTTAGATCCAAGTCACGGTCTGTCAAGCAAATGTCAAAGCACTTATGACAGCTAGATGCGAGCATTGAGATAACTTCCAGAAAGGTACACCAAGCACTCCTGGGGATGATCACTGAGGAGCAGAAGGATCAGTGCTTTAAGGGGGGGGAGGGGAAAAGAAATCAATCTCTTGTAAGATAAACAATGGTTAGAAAAATAGGTACACTCTGCAACTGGAGGTATTTCAGGTCAGCGTTAGCTGCATCTCAGTCAACAGCATTTAAATCATCCACTGAACTTCCATGCCATAGCAACTAATGAGAGTGGCACAAACCAGCACTTTCCTTTTTGGATTACTCTGGGACACAACATTCTGTTCACACAACTCCAAAGGGACAGAAGAAAACCCCACTGAAACCCATAGCAGTATCAGGAGTAATGCCCAATAACCAAAGAAGCTCTTGTGCTATTTTCAGAAGAGACAAAACTCAACACAAGAGCAGAAAAGAAAGTTTATTCCATTAGTTATAAATATATTTTGCTTTTTTTCCTTTCAAGAAAGAAAACAACAGATTACGTACTGCCTTCCTCCAAGAACAGAAAGCTGGGTGACTACAGGAAAGTCACATATTATTCTGCATGGAGACAGGAGGAGGGTGCTGGGGAAGGGCTTGTTCTGTTATCGAAAACCCCCAAAAAATGCAGGCTATTGCCGGACCTCAAGACTCATTAAAGCCAGCTAGAATGCTATGAACTTTAACAGCTTTTGAATGAGGCTCTACACTTCAGATTGCTATCACAAGAGACTACATCTCATTTTCTACAGTAAATTACCTCAGCACCCTTTAAACAGACTTAATCCAGACACTACGGGTGCATTAAGTCACTAACCCATTTATTCTTCTCCATCAATAAACAGCATATGTTGCTGTCCAGGAGAGTCCGGAAGGAGATTCTTGAAACTGCTGCACAGGACAACTTGAGCTTGGGTCTTCAGCAGAAGGAAAGGCCAAAGTTCCCTTCCTGCTTGTTAGCCAGCACCAGCAAAACTGAAGACTGCTTAATGGACTACTGTGAGTCAATTTGAGACAATACCACTAAAGTGTCTCATCTTCAAGACTAATCTCCGCAGTAGTTAGCTCCACTTCAACAGGTGATGTTTTATTTGGAAGTATACTTTGTTTGAAGAATGTAAAATTCATTTCCTTTGATAAGGAAATGAATAAGGTTTATATCTTAATAAATAAGGTTTATATCTTAAAACAACCAGTAGAAAGTAATAACTCCAATAATCTGCATACCACTCCTCAATATTTGTTTTTCCTTTTATGATCATCAATTGATCAAAAGGTAAATGAAGCATATAGGTAATAAAAAGTAACAAGAGATCTTGTTTCCTTTACCTAGCTCAGGGACTAATGGGTCAGTAAAAAAAAAATGAAAGACAAGGGGTTTTCTTAGTATAACATTCTGAAAAAGAAAAAAAATATTGCTTTGCTGTTAAAATTTAATGCATATTGGCCTGCAAATTTGTCATGTTCCCATTCCCAGAACAGTATCTGTAAGATCTAAAAATCTGTCATTATTGCAATAATACTGATATTAACTTTTGACCAGTCAAGCCACTGCATATACCCTCTTCATCTAGGATAAAGCTTGCAGGTGATTCACTAAACTATTTCCATTATGGTATGTTTTATTAATTAATTTTCAGGACATATCAAATATGACATTTACTGCAAATGAAGTTTTAAAAAAATGCAGCATGGTATTTTTCTATAAGATTATTAAAAAATAAAAAAGGATAACATGTTTCAATTGAAAGTTAAACAGCATGCTAGCAGGCACAATCACTCGCCTTCCATACAAACAACAGATCTTACTAGTGTGCCAAGTTCCTCTTGGGTTTCTGTAAAATTACATAAAGTTTGGATATAGACACCTTTGACCAATCTCACAGAGATACACAAAACTAGACTAAGGCTTGAAATCTTAGCAAATTACACTGTATTTAGACCTGCTGGAAAATTCCCTGGTTATGTCATTGATAAAGGCCAAGTTTCTTTGGTAATTTGAGTAACAGTATTGCATGCTTCACTTCACACTGTAATACAGCAGTCATCTTCCTCTTCCCTTAAGCCCAAAAATCTTCTTTTGAAACTAAGCTGCTCTTGATATAAGAAACTCAGGGCTGGTTTATTCTCTGGCTGTCAGTGGTTCACAGGTAAGCCGGAGGCCTTTATTATCTCTAAGAATCTATCTAGAAAATAACCTACCTGGATCCAAAACGGAAGATGAATTAAAGCATTCCACAGGAAGGCAGCATTAGTCCACTCAAATTAATGGGTTGTCTCAAAGAGAAAAGCTGCCCCTACTGTTTTCACGGAACTGTATTCAACTTGTTTCTGTCAACTTGTCCAGCTTTCCAAGGGCAATTACAGTGGTTTATATTGCCAAACAGCAGTTTCCAATCTCATAACAATAGGGTATGTTAATGTTGGCAGCTATACAAAGGAGTCACATTTTCATACAGTTGTACTGTTTATGAACAATAGTGCATTTGGTATATACAGCTTTTCTTCAGTATCACCCATGCATACTTGGGGATTTTTTTCTTGTTTAAGTACAAGGCCTTCAAGTGTTCTGTTTACTCTAAGTATGAAGCGAGAAAGGCGAGTTCCTACTGTGTTCATACACTTGGGTACACCCTATGTAGTACACTCAGATGTATTCATCAGGTTAGTGTGGAAGCAAGAAACCAGCTCAGGAAAATAAATGTAAGTTTTAGCTTAGTTTTCTTGATCTTGTTTTTTTCTTGATTCAGACAGCACTGGTTCAGATGAATTAAAAAAAAGGGAGAACATCGTGCTGTTTGAATCAGTAGCAGGTCCAGGAGGCAAATCCTTTCTCACGGTGCAGTGCTCAAAGTATCTCTTGCCCCAGTAGGGGCTACTGGGGTGGAATTGACTTCTGTGAGTTCTCCCTACTGGCAATTAAGGTATCACAGCTGCTGAAAACGCTGCTCCCCTGTTTCTAACTGCTCAATGCATTGTACTAAGTTAACTGACAAACTCCACAGGAAGGCTGCAGAATCGCCATGCACATTTTTAGACACTTAGGCATAACGCATCAGTAAACACGTTCTGATACAATCCAGTACCTGAGTAATGATGGGTAAGGCAGTAGCCTGAGGGTTTACATACAAGATACATCACCTTCTGCTTTTTACACAATTCTATTTGCTTTCTAAAGGTTGAATTAAGCGTCAAATACTACTGTGTGACATTTAACTGCAGGGACTGAGTCAGTGGTCTCAATGCAGTTCATGGGGAACAGCTATCACCATTAATAAGAAAATATAAAAACCTTTCCAGCCTAATGACAGGTCCCTCAAAATCATAAAAAAATGTCTGGTAATGTGAGAACTAGACTAATTGTCCCTCTGTTCTCTCTCTCTCCAGCCTTCCAGAAAAGGGTTATCAGAGGAACAAGCAAAAGCCTTTATTGCCAAAGTCCTTGCTGTGCCTATTCTAAGAAACTCCAGTCTCCATAGCAAGACAGCTACCCACATTTTCAGATACGCAGGAAATAGTAAAATGGTAGGTATAATGCAAAAACAATCACTTGTCAAAAACAGATTACTAGATACGGTTAATGTCCCTGCAAACATGCCAGAGGAGGGATGCACATGCACTATAAGGCATTCTGCAATCTAATTTGGTTACGCTTGCCTGAAACATAACACAAATCCCAGCACAACACAGGCTCCTACTTAATTAGATTCCCTAAGAAAAGTCAGTCCGAGCCATATGGTATTTTCCTCAGCAGTTACGATAAACTGACCTTGATACTGGGAAAACGCACACTGCTTCTGTCTGAGGCATAACTTACAAGCGCAGAGTGGCGGGATGCTCCTGAGGAACGGGGGCAGCGCCAGTGCCACGCTGAAATCCTCCCCGAGCTCGCGGGGAAGTTGATCAAGAGTAAAGCACTCCAGCGATAACGATGATGATGATGCACTGCAGTGACAGCGCTCGAACAGCCACGCGGTCAGCAGAACGCCGCGAACATCTGTCCGGTAATTAAAAGCAAGCCTAATGCCGCGCTGCCGCGGAGGAGCGGCCCGCCTCGCCCCCGAACGCCGCGGAGGGCGGCGGCCCCCGGGCTACCAGCGGGACCCGGCCCCGCTGACGACCCCTCACCAGCGGGGCGGGAGGACCCGCCGCGGGCCGAGCGCCGCCCGCCCCCCGACGGGGCTCTGCGGCCCCGCCGCTACGGGCCTGCCGCAGGCCAACCCACGGCGCTGCGGGGTCGCGGAGAGTGAACCCCAGCTCCGGCCCCAGCTCCAGCTCCAGCCCCAGCTCCAGCTCCAGCCCCAGCCCGCGGCGGCCGCGCCCCCGGCCGTACTCACCCTCGGCCAAGTGCGAGGGCTGCGCCGCAATGGCAGGCGGACAGCGAGCGCCCCTCGCTCGGGGCACGGGCAGAGCCAGCGGCGGCAGCTGCGCCCTGTCGCTCATGCACGGCGGGGTCTGCGGCCGCCACCTGCGCGGAGCCGCCGGGCACAGGTGCCCCGCTGCCGCCCGCACCGCCTGGCACAAGGCGAGAGCCCGCAGCCGCCGTCTCCTCCTACTGCCGCCGCCGCCGCTGCCGCCGCCTCCAGCCCTCCCCGCTCCGCCGGACGCGCCACCAAGTGCTGCTGCTGCTGCGGTGCCGCTCCCGCCGCGCACCGGCACCTGCCCGGGCGCTGCCGCCAATGGGCGGGAAGGGGACGGGCGGAGGGCGGCGTGCCCGGCAAGCGGGGTGTTGGTGAGGCGGGGGGGGGAGTTGCGCGCACCTCCTGGTTCCCAGCGCACATCCCTAAAGCTGCGCCCCCGATAGGCAGCACCGCGCTCCCGGGGCCGCTGTCGCACCCCCGGCCAGGAGGGAGACACCAAAGCCCCAGCTGGCCCCGCGAAGCAGGGAGAGGCACAGGTGCTGCTAGGCGGTGCCTGGCTGGGCCCGGCCGCGGTGCGGGCCGTGCGTGGGGGGGTCTAGCAAAGGGAACGAGCGAGGATTCCGCGCATATGGATGCAGCGTACCGGGCAGTCACAATGAAGGTGCGGCCTGGTCAGTCGTTCGGCTCATCAGTGAGTCACCGCTGTAACGTGGCCGCGCTTTTTAATGTCCTAAATCACCGCAGATTGTACGGTATCAAGGCTAATTACTTTTCCCCTGGTGTTATTTTCCATCCCCGTTTTGTTGGGGTTTTTTTCATGCTTGCTTAACTTCATTTTAAAATAGCTGCAGCTGTTCACTGTAAGGTACAGGTTTATTTGATCTCAGCTGAAGTGCTCTGTCAAGACAGATGCATTCAATAAATCTTGGCAGGTTTTCAAGGAAAATATTTTCTAGGAGAGTATTTTTGTTTACGTTAATTTCATGGTATTACAAATAAACTCGTTTAGCAAACGTTTGCTTATGAGCTAACCCTCACTTGTTTGTGTAGTAAAACGGGTGCCACACTGTGAGGTAGAGATCACATTCATTTCAAATGTGTATGCAAAAAAAACCAAACAAAAACAACTTTGGGAAGTACTCTGCATCAGACATTATTTTGTATTTCTCAAACACACCTATAGGTGAGTACGTGTCTAAGTGTTTTCCAAACAGATGAAACTTATTACTACTTTAAATAAAACTAAGAAAAAGAACCAGTCATTTTCAGCAGTAACATTTTTCAAGAGCAACATGACACGGCAACAAATCGAGGACTGACTTAAACAAAAGGTCACCCATTGCCTGTATTAGAAGAGTAATCAATAACACACACTGAGCATTTTTAATAATTGAAAAAATATTTGTAGAGAAATCCCTCTCCAATCTTACAGTTTCAGCTGAAACACTGAAAGAATAATGTTTAAAAGTCAGTCATCAATACCAATTAACTACAATGCTTAGGACTCCACAACCATGAGATCAAACAGGTGAAGCTATCCTGCCTCTCACTCTCAAGATACTCAGCTAATACTGAGTTCAAAAGTAATGTTTTGCCTTTGCCTCAACATTATGCAATTAGATACGCAGAAAGGTTATTCCTTTCTCTTTAATATTTCACATTCTTATCCACTGGAGATAAAGCATTGGACTAGAGGCTCTTCTGTCCCACACCAGTACAGTAATCAGTATGTTTTTACGTGTTTATGCTCTTTTACAGCAACAGTACTCCAGGAGGAAGGTGTTAACTTAAGGCACAGCTAAACCAGCCAATAACTTACAAGTTGCAACTGAGAGAGAGGAAAGAGAACAAAGCATAAGTGCAGCAATATTGTAATGGCCTTATGGATAGTATGCTGGACTTCTCTACTAGAGTGCATCCCCTCCCTAGTTCTTGGATGCCTTATTTGTCCTCATATACAGGTTTGGGTGTCTCACTTGGAAAGAAATAAACTTCTCTTTGCATCCATAGCAACTATTTTTTGATAGGTGCTGTTTGCAGTAAAAAAAACACACACACACACAAAAAAAAATCCCATAACATAAAACCACCTAATATCTCTTTTTCATAGATAGATGGGGAAACTGAGATATGCCAGGCTTTCTCTGGAATCACATGAGACACAGCCACTGAATAATTAAAATAAGTACCTAAATGAGCATGCAGAATAAAGAGAAGTCTAAGGAAGGGAAACTATTCAGCCGTAGGCAAGTCCCAAGTGGTTGCATGGAAATTTTCCCCCCATGTGCCTACGACTGCAGAGAAGAGCAGGGCACTGAGAGGTGCAAGGGATGCTGGCAAGAGTGAGCAGTCATCAGGGAAATGGGAGTGCTCTCTCTGTTGTGTCATATCCTGTAGCTCTGAAATTCCCAGTTCCCATTAAGTTCACAACAGTTAGGTTAAACTGCAGGCCATGCAATCTTTCAATGATAATAACCTCAGTATAGAGAGAAGCAAAAAAGAAGTCAGACCCATGGTATTCATCTATAGTAACAGCAACCATGTTGCCATATGGTGCTAAATAAGCAGTAGCATGAAAAAAATCTTGTAAAAAAATAGATTGCAGATCTAGTAATAATGGGGTGCAGGACAAGAAAATATGTATTTTCTTGCTGGTGAGTTTCTCTTGTCACAATACAGCCTTTTTCCATAAAGAAAAAAAGTCAGCCAAATGTAGACTGAAATAAGCAGGCTGGTATTGCTTGGAAAGCTCAGCACTGAATCCAGTGATGCCATAAGCTGTATGTGACTTATGGAACTGCAATGGCCAACAGGTGACTCTTCAGCCTGTCCCCAAATTTTGCTGTGTAATGAGCTGGCTGCACTTGTGTAAGGAGCTCAGGGCAGGCTGATGCCAGGGCCTGTGGTACCTGCCTTAGTCTGAGAGCAAGAGACCTGGGGAGGAGGTCCCTCTCTAGAAGAAGGTTCCCTTTGCCCTCAGCATCCATGGAATGAGGCCCCTAGCCACAGGGAAGATTTCTGGAGCACAGTTCATATGGTCAGGAATTACGGCCACCTTTTGTACAGTATATAAATTGGGTTTTGGGAAAATAAAATTTGTGCTGGTTTGATATTCCTTCAGAGGATCTACAGGGGGATGCAGAAATATATGTTGGCCAATGCATGCAGTTATGCTGCTTTATTGATTCTCAGTCACAGACCACAGAACTTTGTGAAGTTTGCTTTCCAAATGTCCCAACCTTCTCAATAATGGTAGGGTTCTTAGTAAGGAAATTGGACATCCAAATTTAAACAGTACCTGCTGGAAAGCCACAAGCTGCTTTTTTAGCCATGGGGACCAATTATGAATTTATTCCAGTCTATTGGTATCTCAGGGCAGGAAATGAAGACAGTAACAAGTAATTAGAAGTCTCTTGCTTTCGGCTGATCTCTTAAGACTTCAGAGTATTTTTACAAATTGTAGTTAACAATAATTTGATGGTAATAACTTGGAAGTCATTGTAACTTTTCACCTTAGGGTCTCAAAGAACTTCATAAATAAAATTCATTTTATAAAGTGATTATGCAAAATATGGAATATTTTTATAAATCTGTTGAAAAAGTTAAGTATTTCGTAGTCCATAAGCAAATAAGAAAGAAGTGAAAAAGCTGAGAAGAATGGAAAAAAATTTAATAGTAATTAATTTGTAGGGCATACAATTTGATACAGCACCTTGCCATGACTTTTCTTTGGAGTTTCAACAGGAAGGTTCCCTGCCCTGCAAGCCTCATAACGCATGCAGGAGCTCTGACAAATGATAAGTGTGAAAAGAGAAAAAGGAAAGCTGAAAGAAGACAGAATTAGGGTTATAAACCTACACTAGCAAAGGAGATAGCTTGAGGAGGTTTTGCTATTTAACTCGCAGCAGCAGAACTTAAGCAAGATAACACGTTGAAAAGAAACAAACTTATCAATGCCTCACAACTGGAATGGAAACACTAGCAGACAAACTGTAACTGACAGTAAAAATTATTTGCTATGATCAGTGGGAAAGCAAGGGGGAGATTTTTTTTTTTCTTTTTATGGTGGTGATGGTTTTGTGGTCAACGAAAAGGTAACAACGGGAATATGAGTTAATAAGAGAGATGGTAGAGAAAAAAAAATTATGGTAAATGGTAAGAGCTACCTGTCATTACTGGAAAGAGTAATCAAAATGGGAATAAAGTGCAAAAGAGAACATGCTGCTGGACTGTATCACTGCTAACACAGATTTCCTTATTAATTCAGAGTGCATAAATGCAAGCTTGAAGGTATCTGCAGAAGAAGCTGCATGCAAAGAAATGAAGGCTCTTCACTTATGCCTGCCACCAAATACATATGGGTGAGGACAAGATTTAACTGCAGGCAAATGGCCACTCATTTCTGCAACTAGAAAGAAAATTCTTTAAAAAGTGTGATGAATTCTTCAATTTCCTTTCACTTCATTTTGTGGCAGTGGCTGAAACACGTGCAGTGAGTGTTCTTCATCCTCAGGGGTTTTTTTATCTTGTTTGTTTAATTTTTTTATATCAATCATTTTCCCTACCTTTCATGCAGTAACTCCCTCTTGCTCATCAGTCTGAGGACAAGCAGTTTCAGGAGGGATATGGTCTACTGAAGCTTTTCTTTAGAGCTGCATTTGTGTCCTGTGCAAAGTGGTGCTGAGCATGTGGTAGCACCTTTAGTGTGGTTCAGCTCTGCTTTCTTCTTTACAAATTAAAAAAAAAAAGTGAAAAAGCTGTGTGATGCCCAGGGGAGGAATAAGAAAAACCATGAAAGTCTCCAGCTAAACAGGAAAATGCTCTTATTAAATCAGTTTTGACTTCACAGATTCAAGCACTAAACAAACAGGAGTGAGTGTTAGTTTAGCTCTTGATCTTTTGCGTTCAGTGGTATTTTCTTTCAGCCTCATTTGATTTCTTTGTACCAGAATCAACAGATGGCTGTGAAATTTTGGGTTTAAAACAAACCCATCTAAAACTATTATGCCTGCAGCTCTCTGTTGTGTTTGTTGGTTCGATTTTTTTTAGCACCATCAGAAATTTTTAATTTGCTTTTAAACACAACTTTTACTTAATGCCCCTGATACCTAGAGCCAGTCTACAAGACTACAGTAGGTTGTTTTTCATAGAAAGACCTGTTAAATACTTCTCTTATTCAAATGAATTGTGCTTTTTCATCCTTTGAAATTATAAACACTTAAATTTTAGAAGCTGTCATCAACCCAACTGCCTTGGACTAAAGGTGGCAAATGTAGGTGATAGTGTTAAAAGCTTTTCTGCCCCTTATTATAGCTCTATACAGACAAATTATCCTCAGATGCATAAGTATACTTTATATAATTCTATGCTTATATTTTACAAGCAAAAGCACAGCAATAATTAACAAATCCTCATGAACAGAGACTTAAAAATCCTAGGCAGTACAAAACCAGTGAATTCCTTTAAGCAAGATTAGTCAAAATTAAAATACTTTATATTAACTTCTTATATTTTAGTACATCCTGAATAAAGTAGTTTTCATAAATTCTTTTTTTGAAAGAAACCCTAATCCTGACAGTAATTTCTGCATGGAAATGAGGTCAACAAAACCAGCTCAGAAGAATTTTCCAACCAATTATTTGGGGATATAGGATTTAACCACTTCTGAGTCAAAGAGAAAACTCAACTTTTCCCTTCCATTTACACCACTGGATAGAAAAGGTACAATTTCATCCGCATTTACAAAACTTTTATGCATCCATCTTACATCCAAGTCCCTTCTTCTGTGATATTCATCTGTTCAGAATCAGTAGCACACAGCTCAGGAAAAAATGTATGTTGTGAACAGCAAAAATATCTGTTGACAGTGAGGCAAGTTCTTTGCAAATGACACAAGCTTGTTCATGAATATTTCTGAGCCAGGGAAGCAGACCATAATAATTAGATACTTACTGACTGGTAAGATTTACTCAGGCACAGTAGTAATAGATATTCTGAGGAACTTTCCTCCACAATGGAAGAATCTAGCAGAGATGGACATTAAAATAAAAAAAAAATTAAAATAAAAATTATGGAGCAAGAGCTATTTCCATGATGACTCTTTCAGGAAGGTAGTTTCTCTGTTCCCAAACCCAAAGCTCAGAGACAAATTCATAGCAGCAATAGTCATGGCAATTGAAAGAAAGCTGCCTGCCAGCACCCCTTTACAGAAAAGAACTGAGTCGAAGTATTGTGAAAGTAGATGTGGTGGATGCTGGCACATCTAATCATGTTATTGTTTGACATATTCTTGCACAACCTATCACATGCCTTGATTATGCTCAGTACCCTTTGAGCTTGTTCTGTACAAGCCCATAGAAAATACACTGTGCTTGTTTCAAAGAGCTTACCCCATGAATGCTTTAATTCCTCTCCCTGGATTTTCTATAATCAGTTTGTTCCTTGGTGTTTTCTCACACACAAAGCAAAATTCTTCTTATTTAATTTACCCCCAAAAGAGCATGGGATGTACTGAAGAAGGATTATATCTGTCACAAGCTGCAGAAATGACTGTGTGGTTTTATGCAAATCAAATCCTCTAGGGATTTTCCCAAATCCACACAATTTTTTTTTATTTTTTTTTTAATATATCTGCCTTGGGACCTGACAGCAGGCATTTTACTTTTGAATCTTGTTTTAAAAGTATTGTGTCTGACAGGACCGTGTCACTCACTTCACCTTGGCTTGTCCTCCTGGAGAGTGCAGGCACCACATGGATGCACTCTCCTGCAAGACCAGCATCAGCCCTGCAAGACTTAATCCTTACCTCCTCCCACCCTGCCCAAATTAACAACAACTAGACTTCAGGGGTTACTCATTTTTGTAACTCCTATGACAACCACCTTTCCAGTTTGCAAACTGGCAAGCACCAGCCCTCCAGTAGACCCAGGACCAGGTGACATATGTCTTCTTTCCCTGCTCAGCTCTGAAACTCTCAGCTCTCAGACCAACAGGGTGTGTCACTCCAGACAAATATTTATATACTGAGCTTCATTTCCTTATGCAAGTTCATCATGAATGTATAAAAATACAGTCACTGGAATTTTAAAAAACTAAAATACTCACATCTATTAATTAAGTATTTAATGGGAGAGACTGGTCTCTAATTGCAAAGCTCAAACTGTTCATTTTCCTATGGGTGCCAATTATTATTGTTCTCCTTGGTGGCATCTCCGCCGTAGGGCGTGGGGTAATGAAGACAGATGAGTAAATAGTGCACATAAGATATCTGTGAATCATTAACAAAGTCATTAAAATGATCACAGATAATTTGTACTGAAATAGAGTCTAGCACAGAGAATAGTTAGTCTTCTTGTGCTCAGGCTGTCTGTGATAGAAGGAACAGAAAGCTCTGGCGCCAAGTCTTAATCCAGCAACCTTTTTGATAAAAAAAAAAAAAAAACAAAAAAAAAAACAACAACAAACAAACAAAAAAAACAACAAACAAACAAACAACAAAAACCAAACCAACCCTATGATATTCATTTTGGAAGCCCTCAGTTGTTTTCTTGTGGTCATTCTTATGAGAGATTATTCTGAAACATTGTTGATTTACTGAAAAGCAGCTCTTTATCAGGAAAGATGCCCATGACCCCTGCAGCAGGGCCTGGGAGAGCCAACAGGCTGGTTACCCGGGTGGGAAAGAATTGAATCCTAGTTGTAAGGCAAATATAAAGTTGCAGGCTGATATTTATTTATTTTAAATACACTTAGGCATGAGCATGGCCATCCATGGCCTTCTTGGGCAGGTGAGTTTTCCTTGTGTTGGTTCGTATCAGCATGCTGCACGTGTGCTACCACATTCCCTGTAACAAGTTCCTGTTATCTGGATCCTCCCTTTATGTGGACCCATTTAGAACAGGCATCTGTCAGTGGCCCACAGCTCTTACTGGAAAACTCAGCCCTTTTTATTTTAGTGCTCCTGATTCTGTAGCTTTATCTCCTCGTGACTGAAGAGTAAAGCCAGAGTGGTCCTGACCTGGCATTTGAAATGCAGCGCCACTCCTATTCCTACACCTGGCTCAGAAAAGTGAAAAATTTTCTATCCTTTCATGAGACTATCTTTGGTGAAGATAGCACTTTCTTTGAAAGTGCTATGAAATATGATCCTTGAAAAAATAACCCCACTATGATTATGCAGTGCTGTAGTAGAAGACACAATGTTTCCACAGCAACTATTAGTGGGGACCCAGCATATACCATGAGCTTTATGCGACTTCATTTACTCCCAAACCATTCGCTGATCTCTATTAAACAACATTAACGGGAATAGATTCAGTTACACTTTTAATACCCAGTTGATGTACTTGATGTAAACAGCTTTACTGCAAGCTATAATTCTTTCCAAGAAAACCAAACCCTCAAACAGAATAGCAAATAAATTGTTGAGCCAATGTTCCTGTAAGACTTCAGCTTTTATATCTGACGTTCATTTGTTTCACTTGCACCTATATTGCCCTTTCTTGCAATTTAATCTTAGCTCTACTGGATGCATAAATGTGTAAAAAAATCTCTATATCAAGTACCAAACAACTTAAAAGTACTTTTTCTTTGAAGACATTATCAAGGCTCTTCATTTGGTGGAAGGGGTTATTTTACCCATGGAGAGATGAAAGGGAATGCAAAGGGATAAACTGAGAAAATTCAGGATCCCTGTAGCCCCCAGACACAACTTTATCTGTGAAGTGAGATTCTCTGGATGGAAGATAGTCAGGATAAGGATGAACTCTTGATAAGGAGCAAGACAGAAATACATAGGGTTTTACCAACTGCATGAATAATAAAATTACTTCAGTTTGTTAAGCAAGTGTAGTTCAGGAGCAGGACATTAACATCAGCTTCAGTGATCAGCTCTAAGGCCTCAACACCCTTTCCTACTTTGTGAGAAAATTATAGAGGACCAGGTACACACAGTCATGGAAGCTGGTATCTCAGATCTCAGGAGCTCAGGGAAAGGCAAAAGGGAAATTATAAATGAAGTATGAATTTATTATTGGTGTACTCTGTTCAGTTGTCAATGGAAGAATCCATTACCTGGAGCATTAACTAACTCTAGCCCATAGATCCTGCTGTTCAGATAAAGAAATGTCTGCAGATTTCAGGGAATCTGCTAAAACCTTTTAAGTATTTTCCCAATAATTTGTGGTTAATATGGCACTTTAGCCAATATAGAATCACAGAATCACAGAATATTTTGAGGTGGAAAGACCCCACAAGGATCATCAAGATAGCCCTTGAGTATAGAGACACACACTAATCAGTTGTCTTTCCAGACTCATTCGGTGCCTCTTTAAAGTCACTACAGGAACAGATAAAAACCATATAATATCCAACTTCATTTTCCAATCTCTGCTTATACTGTACCCAATATGTTAAGAGAGATGGTTCTGTTATAATAAGGGATTACAGAGACTACAGTCAGTAATTTCCTTAGGCAGAAAAACTCATGCCTTTCAAACTTCCTTTGTGTGATCGTGCTGTGACATAATTTATGTGTTACTTTGCAGGACTACCACTCACATATAGGATTACTTAAATTTATTATTGAAATTAAAAGTTATGTGAACGGCTGACTTCAGCAATATGAGAACAAAGCAACAGTGAAACAGTTTAGGTACTGGTCAGGATCAGTTTATCCAGCAGAAGCTCAACTCAGGAAATACAAAATTGTGAAGAGGTAAAGGAAGAAAAAAATCCCTTAAAACATTTCCAAGAGCTCTCAGCAGCAACAAACTCCCATTTCATAGGACTCACAAGTCATTTTTTGAGAGGTCATACCATTGTTTCAGAACAAACTCTGATTCCTCCCTGCCATTCCACTCCAAAATCACAGGATCTCCTTTTTACTAAAAGAATCCACCTCAAAGCAGTGAACAATATTCTGGCCTTGTTACAGAAATTCCCACAGCAGCAGGACACTGCAGTGCAGCTCTGCAGCCCGAGGTAGCCCTGGTATGACCACGTTGCACAGGCTGGAATCAGAAGCTCAGCATCTCATTCCTTTCTTCCAGGTCCATAATGACCCAGGTCCTTGAGGCTCTGGAGTAGACATCTAGGCTGACTATTCCATTGAAGCTCCCCTGACATGGCCCTGGTAGGGGACAGAGCTTCCCAAAGGTATTGCTTATCAGTGAAGCCAATGCTGAGAGAGCCACACAGTTAAAAGCTACCACCATTCTGCTATAAAAACATGCTGCTGGCTTTAACTTTGTCTTAATATTTGATATCATTTGCATTTTAAAGTAAATACAATCAGACCCAGACACTTCACAGACACCAAGGGAAGGAGAGAATACACTCCACATTGGAAATGGCAGTCACATCCTTTTCTACAAGAAAATGAGAATAGACTGTGCAACAAGAATGATATCTAAATTTGTATCAGAACTACTACCTTTGAAACAGTGGCATCGACAAGGTGAGTCTCAGACAACGTCATTATTCTCTGGGTGTGATTACTTTGGTAGTTCTTCTCCTAAATTCCTTGTCTTGCAGGGTCTGAATGTGCAAATTATCCTGCCCCTCTCTGCCGATGCTGTACCAACTCTATTATGGATGAAAGTGATAACTTCAGTCACTTTCCAAAATTTCTATGTGACTACACATATCATTTTGCTTATTTTTGTTTTATTATTTTGAAGATTTTTGAATGGTATTCTGTGACACCTCACATATTCAGAAGATTACCTTGCTTGAGTTGCAGCAAGCATTTCACATGTGCAAAAATAGTTTTTTTTTACTTTGCCAAATATTCAAGTGTATTTTTCAGCCCTGACTACTAAGAATCTGCTTCTCAAATTAAACTGTTCTTTTTTTCCCCTTGTCAGAAAAGTATAGCATATACCTAGCATTCATTACCTTTTTAAAGAATAGAATGATAAAGGGTATCAGCAAAGAACCCAGCAGCAATGCAAATAACAGTTCTTGCACTCTAACTATGGAGATAAATTCGACATTTTTTCCCCCCAGTAAATCTTCATGAAAACCTCTGATTTATGTCTTTGGCCTGCTTTCTCCCTCTACTGGTCTGAAACAGAATCTTTCCTATAGGAAATTTCAAGACCTTCCATATTAAGATCTGACCTTTATGTTTGTAATACAGCAAAGAAAGCACGATGCCCCAGGAGTTCATTCCATGTAGTTCATGGATAAGGACAGTAGACATCTTCAACGGTCTGGCCACATTTATGCTATTTCTTCTTACAATAACTCCTCTCTACAGGAATTTAAGCTTGAATAGTCATGAGATAGCATGAGAATTAATCACAAATCCATGATTTATACATCACTTTGAACCTCATTCAAGTGATGTGAGTGAATTGCTGTTTGAAGTTTGCTCTCTGTTAAGCAAAATGGAACACATGAATGAGAAAAGATGGGGGACAATTGCCATTTTTAACATTGTAATAGCGAGAACATCACAAATTCTCTGAGGTTGAGTGTTCCTTACTCAAGAGAAGCCAGTCTGCCTGGATACTTTATTCAAATCATGTTGCCACTGTGTTCTTCCTTAGTCATGGTTTTCTCTCTCCTTTGGTAGTCACATAGTGAGTTAGCTCAAAGAATGTGTCTGGCCAAAATATAGTTTTTAATATACCTTTCAAAAAGTTTTTTTTCTTTTTATCCAGCAACTTCACTTTGGTCAACTTAATGAGAGAATGAATCCCAGCCTGACCACAGTTCTGAGGTATTCAGGTTCTCCATTTTCCCTTAATATAGCCTTCATTTCACCTACCATGTGTTCTCCTTCCAGAAGGACCTGATCACTCTGTCCCTGGTTTATCTTTGTGCCTGAGAGATGTCCTTTAACTTATAGTGCCAACACAGGTGAACATGCCAACACTGAAGTCCCCTTGCATGCTCTGCTGGATTATGGGGGAGTGTGCTGATATGGATCATGCTCAGATCAACATACCCTGGACATACATCTTCCTTAGGATCCCTTCCTCTAACCTACAGAGGAAATATTGATTTTCATCATGACTTGCTTCAACCACAGCAAGAAAGTCAGATGATCTCCTTCAAAGCTGAGCTCCCCAGAGGCCAGCGTAGGTGGCTGCTGCACCCCAGCAAGTAGCCACATCACAGCACTGGGATGCTGAGGTTTTTATTCCTGGAGCAGGAATCCACTG
Source organism: Empidonax traillii (assembly GCF_003031625.1). Taxonomy (NCBI): domain Eukaryota; kingdom Metazoa; phylum Chordata; class Aves; order Passeriformes; family Tyrannidae; genus Empidonax; species Empidonax traillii. Next base: position 303,450 of record NW_020955720.1, read on the forward strand.
CATTTTCACAATCAAGTGGACAGGAGAAAGCAGAGCCACAGGGAAAGTTTCCAAGTCTGGGCACATCGTACAGCTGTTTGCATGGAGAGCCCAGATTAATTTCTGCAGTGCAAGTTGTTTTGCTTTTACTGGTACAACCTCAGCAAACCTAGTTATTCAGGGCCTATAAAATTAATGGCCTCTTTTTTTTTTTTTTTTTTTTTTTTTCCCTGCCACAGCCTGGGAGCTTGCAGCTTTGAGTGTAGAAACAAGGGGAGATTACTAAAATTAAATGTAAAAAACCCAGCTTGTAAGCACCATTAGGCTTGATGGCAATGTGAAATGTTTGCTGAGCAGTTCAGAGACGAGGATCATATACTTGACAGTGTGAGAAAGTATATAACCTTGCTGTCAAAGGAGAAAAGACTGTTAAGATAGATGAAAAAAGCCTAGCTCAGCATCAAGGATGGCTAAGCAAGTGTTTAAAGCTCATCACAATTTGAAGAGGTAGCCAGGAGATGCAAGGCAAGGAAAAAAAAAAAGATGTTAAGGCTAAACCACGTGACCAAGGAAAGGAAAGAAATACTCTGTAAACAACCCATAAGCAGCAGAATTAGTTAGCTGAAGAGCACATCTCAATTGCAATATTTCATATACTCTTATTTGAGAGTCTTTCTGGCCTATTCGTAGACAAGGCAACAGTATGAAGGCTGCCTGTCTCCAGGTTAGACTCTTGCCTTATGCCACTGATACTGAGGCAGGTGTGAGATCTCACCACCATGCTGAGGTACATGTGCCTGCATACCCCACACTGCTGCAGCCACCCAGACTCATCTGCTCCCCACAGCCAGCTAAGGTTGCTCCCGCCCAGGGGCCTTGGGAAGCTGCTCAGGACTAACACAACCTAACACAACAACCCCTTCAGCTGCATTTCTTGATGTGTAGCCCAACTGCAGCCAGACTGGGGTGTGCAGCCTTCCTCCATGAGGACAAAGGAGGCAGGCAGAGGCTGGGTCTGCACTAAAGAGCTGGGGCATTTCATAGCCCAGGCCTTGCACTCCTAAATACAAGTTTCTATTGTTGCATTAAAGATAGGTAACTATCTTTAATGTAGAGGGTGTAGACACCATACCCTCCTGGCCTCAGCCCAGCCAGAACCTCATCTTGCAGCTGTTATGGTGAACTGTAACCAGGCTGGCTGGGCTGAGTTAAAAATCACTACTTGGGAGTTTCTCTGAAAACAATTACAAACCCCTGTGTTCTTTCTTACTGTTTGGTTTGATGAAGGTGATGACATGACCTAACAAAGCACACTGGCTGTACAAGGAGGCATTCATCTTTCCATTCTCTTGAAAGCATTTGATCTTGCATTGTCCATCATTCGATGCTAGGATGAAATGGATGGGCAAGAAAGCAAGAGGAGCAGAGTCTGCTTCCTCCCACATGACCCCAAATGGAGCAGTTTCTCAGAAGAGGAAATAGTCTGCAAGGAACGGATGTGTCTTTTCCGTGAGTCAGGGTAAGGAGATAAGGATTGCAGTGGGTGCCAAATTCTTCTTTACCCACTCAAACAGCCAGGACCAGGCTTTGACTTCTCAGCAAGCACCAGCTGCGTTAAAGCTGACGGCTGTTCTCTATTCCCCACAGTGCTTAAACAGAGCAACTGGGCACTGTCTGCACAGAGATTAGGAGCAAAAATGCCTCCTGCCTTGGGTGTGTGCACACACAGTGGGTCTGACTGGGAGGCAGCCAGGAGAGAAGGGAAATGCCACTGGAGCTGGCTGCGCCCAGGGAAGGGATGCACCGGGGAGAGACATGTCTGTAGAGTGAGAAGGCATGAGCTGCCAAGCCAGGGTAGAAGAAATTGTGAGAATGGCTCAGACAGGTGCAGAGAAACAGCCCTGGCACACAATAAAATATGCCCAGATCTTCCTGCTTGGCTGCCATTTGCTCATATCTCCCATACAATTATAGACATTTAAACCTGCCAGATTAATGTCCTCTTTGATTTCCAATGGCTGGAAGGACCCATGTCCTCTCACCAAATGAACTTGTGATCATCATTCAGTAGCTCACCCTGGATAAACTCCAGTTTGCATTGCACATCTCAGCCTGGCAGCTCATTCAAGGGCTACTCCTATTCAGCTGGGGGTTTCAGCTTCATGGGGAGGGGAATGGAAGGGAAGGGAGGGGAGGGCAGGGCAGGGCAGGGAAGGTAAGGGAAGGGGGAAAAAAGGGAAAAAAAAAGGAAAAAGAGAAAAAGGAAAAAAGGAAAGAAAAAAAAGGAAAAAGGGAAAAGGAAAGAAAGGGAAAAAAAAAAAAAAGAAAAAAGAGAAAAAAGCAAACTAGGGGAGGAGGAAATAAAACTCATTCTATTTCCAAGCATGGCTTGAAACTGCTTGCCATCAGACCCTGACAGTGCTCATGCCATGTCAGCTGTCTGCTTACTACTTGAATTCCCTCTACAAGTTACTCTAGTCAGAGGAAAATAAAAGTGACAAGCAGTGCTGACATGTACGTGCTCTGAAGAGGACAGGGGCAAAGTCCCCTGTGAGGTTTTAAAAATAGATGTGCTACAAAGGGTACAAAAAGATAAACTCTCTTCCCCTCACATGCAGCTTCTTTTGGCACTTTGAATGCTGATAGGGTTGCCACATGATTTACCATATATGTAACTACTATGGCAAGGCCCACTGCTAGGTGACTGTCAAAATGCAAGGATTTCATGGTTTGGGATCATTATGTAAACTGCTCCTCCAACACTGCAAAAAACAAAACAAAACAAAAACAAACCAACCAAACAAAAACAAACAAACAAAAAACCCTTTTGTCTTAATTGCTTACACAGTTTCCTGGCATATTTATCACATCAGTTACCCCAGATCAGTTTGATATACGTATTACAGATTAAGAAATTTAAACAGAGCGAGGATGTGTTCATGTTTGGCTGGGCTTTTCCCCTTTCGAGTCATCCTTCTAAGCTTCCTGGAAACTACTATAATATACACAAGTCCCGTGTTTTCTGTCTCCCTTCCTAAAATAATAGGAGCGCTGCACAATATCACAAACTCTTTAACCAATCAAGCATACAATTATCAACCAATTTATGTGTTTTCTCTGCAATTTTCCACAGCAGCAGCTTTAGTAGAGACTATTGCGCAGTCTTGGCTTGGCTAGAAAGATCAGATTTGCCAAGAGAGTTGCAATTAATTGAAAGTTGTTCCTATTACCTCTAGAGGTGGCTGAAAAGAAACTATATACTCACCTCTGCCTACCAAGAAGAAGGCATTCACAATTCTAAGGAGATGATATGCTTGCTATTTAAGTAAGTTTTTATCATGGCTTAGTGGAAGGTTGTATAAGGCAAATTAAATTTCATATTGGCATTAAGACAGAGAAAACTGTTGTGATAGGAATTCAAAAGCATTATATTTAAATACTTATTTTGCAGGGAAAATATATCAGTGGAAAATAGAAAATCCTCCAGTTATCAAATGCTCAACTAATGCATACTAAAAATGAGAAATACACATAGGAAATTCACTTTAAAAATACACACTGGGCTCAGTAATTCTGCACAGTCATCAGTGTATTATACTGTAAAAGGAATTTTGATTTCAGCACCTTAATTCTAGGATACAAAATAGGAGCTATTTTACTGAGGAATTTCAACCAGTGCAGGCATTGCAGAGACCAACAGATATATTCTTCTGGGGACTTTGGTAGTCCTGAAGGAATTTATTGATGTTGGCTTTGTTGCCATCCCCAGATGTCAGTATGTTTTAGCAGCTCTCTGATGCTTACATTACTTTTATAAAGTATCGCACACAGTAGGTCTGATTCTTACCTGTGGATAGGTCCAGAGTGTCAGTGGAGTTGACCTGGCTTAAGTGGGAAGAGATTTCTTCTACATTTGTGCGCCACAAAGTCCCAGAAAAAATAAGGGAAGTTTCCTCATCTGCTTCATTTTAAAAAGGAATCCCAACTTGAGGTGCTGGAGAACAGCAGATGATTTCTAGAAGAGGAAATTATTTACTCCTATTATTAATGAACAGAAAAGTTCACATTTCTGTAAATCTTTGCAGGACTTGTACAGGTACACTCAAGTTGTGTTTGCACTAACTGTAAGAGAAAGCCTCCCACCAGCCCCAATTACCAAAAATTAGAGGACAATACCAGAGAACTCCAAATTCTGCTGTAATAGGGCAGGGATTCCTTTCAGCTCTGGAAAACAGATGGGAACAAAGCTCAGAGTCATTTACTACCCAGAAGAAAAGGTGGCATTGCACATTACAAGCCAGTAACATAATGAAGGTAGAAAAGGAAATAAAATTACCCAATATCTGGCAGAAGTCAGTGCTCTTTATCCATTTTACATAAGCACTGAGAACAGAAACCCTTTCTAGCAACAATTCCCAACTGAAATGCCTTCAACATCATGGTTTTTTCCTAGCTACATTTGACTCTTTGCAGTATTCCTTGATAAGCTTCTTGTTACTCACAGGTGTTTTAATACCCAAATATTACGGACCATACTTTCCCTAAAACTGTGACAATAAATTCCCACTTTAATCTATTACACAGTTTATTTTTGCTGCAGGAATATATGTCCCTTTTATCTCTCTCCCAAGTAATACCTTTATAAATTTTCTTTTCATTCCTTCACTCCTCAGAGGAGCTTAACCACCCACAGGCTATATTTTTCCTCGAAGAGCACCAGTCTGCTGCTTGTTCAGTTGTGACAGATCCAATCTAAGCAGAGACCTTCCTCTTAGGAGGAGATTTTCAGTCCTTCCCAAGCTAAGCCCACAGTACAGGGTACAGTATCTCTGATCAGAATGCCATTGGCACTGCTCCCCTCCATTCCCCTTAAGAGACTATGCCCTTTGTGTGTAGGCTTTGAGTGGGTGTGTTTGCATGGGTTTTCCCCCAGTGACGTCAGTTTCTGGCTCCTCCATCAGAAATCCCTTTTGTTCCAAAGCAAGATCTGCTTCTCACCTACTCTTTCTGTCCCTGTAGAGAAAGCAGGCATACTCCAGCACTTAAATTTTTCAGCCCAAAGGTCCCAAGGAGTGATCCCCACACAGTGAAATAAACAGCCTCTCCTCTGGGACCTTCACCTCTGCATTTATCCTGGAGCAACATTTGTAACCATGCACTGGCAAATTTTCTCGTACAGATGTTATGCACGAGATGAGACCAAGCGTGTTCTTCGTAATGCGACCTGTCAGTCTTAAATCATCTAGATTAAATAGAGATGCTTGCACTCTGAAACACACATGCAAAAAAAAAGCTCTAGGGAAAAAAAATAATGCTGTGTTTTTTCTGTGTTATATGTGGGTACACAGAAACCCAAAGGAAGCTCCTTTCAAAACCAACATGTTGCTGCTGCCCTAGGCAAATAGCCTAAAAGTCCTAGTTTGCTCATGCAGCAAACTCACAGCTGGAAGAGATACAGGCAGGGCTTGTTGCCTGCCCAGTGAAAGATGCGGCACCAAAGAGAGCACTTTCCTTCTGCCCCAGGCTGTTTAGGGATCTGGGGTGTCTGGAGAAGGTAAGATGTTAGGCCCCATATCTTGAGGTTTTGATTTAGGCTGAGATTTGTTGGATCACAGAGCATCCTCAAATGCACCCCATTGTTCTGCATCTGCATGAAACACATCATTGTCTTTGTCTCAGCTTTTGTACTGGATCTACCTGGAACAGCCACCCTGTTCCTTCTGGAAGAGAAAATTAGTGATCATGGTCAGAATCGGCCTTTTGGGGATCAAGGCTTGTGTTTTGTACAACTTCAGATTCTAAAACTAGCTGTGGAAAACCTGAAATCATATTCCTGTTGTGCAAAATGCTTCCGATTCCATTTTCTACCTGGAAGCTTTAATGAAGGAATAATGAAATCACTGTTCACAGACAATCCCCCTGAAATCTCACATTAATATAAACTTACACATAGTGTACGAGGATATTAAAACGCACCCTAGGAGACAGAAAAAGGAAAGCCCTACAGTTTGGGAAGGAGGAGCACGGTAAAGACTGACCCACTCCCGTAATTTCTCTTTCATAATTTAAACAATTCATACAATTTAAAAGTATGTGAGAAGGCTTTTTTCAAAGGTGAGATAAAAAGACAAAACCTTTTCTGAAGATGGCTTTAGTCAGATGGACAAACTAGAAGTTTTGGAATATGTAGTCTTTAAAGATGGTTGTTTTCACTATTTTTTGTATCATGAACTTAATTATGCCTCCTCACAGATTTGATACAGTTCTTCAGTAATGACTGCTTATAAAATTCTGAAAAAATCCTTGGACAAAGTATTTAAAGTAAAAACTGTTCCCAGATAATTGCTATAATAGTCTTCAGAAACAGACAATTATTTTTTAGAAAACTAAATTTCAACTCATGGATTTATAGAAAATATCACCATTTGTTCCAACCTGAATTTCCACACTGCATAACAAATTGTGTTCCTGAGACAGGCTGATAAATATATGTCAGCTTAGACAAAAATTTAATCTGGCAAAAAATAAACACTAGGCATATGCTTAATTTGCTTAATTATCTATATTATATTTAGAACTTACATTTTACCTATGCAGACTTTTTAGATTTTCCTGATCCTACTGAGATCTGACCAACTTGAATAATATAATATTTTAAGAAAAGAATATTCTCGGTTCCTTTTAGCAGCAGTGCAGTCAGAGTGGATGACTGACCCTATAAAGTTTGGATTGCTTTTCACATAGCATAAGAAGTGGAAAGTTGTGAGGCTTTTCCTGGCCCTGAAAGGGCTGTTTCCTCTCCAGATACTTCCCTAATGATCCATGAACATAAATCAACTGGGACTCACAGAAATACTGCTGAAGAGAAGATCTCTCTCTTATGACTTGGCAAGGCTGATTTAAACACCAGATGGATCAAAAATAATAATTGGAAGAAAAGCAGTATCTTCTTCCACTGGTCCCCCACAATCTTTTTCCTGTCTCTCACACACACCTACACTCTTACAGTCACATGCTGAATGCTGCTGCTCTTGGTAGGAGTCTGGGGCACCAAGTGCTTCCCATTAAGCGTGCCCAGAGATTTGCTCTGTTGTGATCCTTCCTTCACCAGCTGTATTTAAGAGAGTGGTTTTATTTAGCTAGGTTACATGGAGCTGCTAACCTGTCCAGTGAGTCTTCCAGGTGTTACTGATACAACCCATGAAATGGACTGGAAACCAGTGGTATAAACCCTTATGGCAGGTTGGAAAGTGGGCTGGTTCTACTGTGCCCAGACCCACTGTTCCTACACCCACTTTCAAGTTCCTCTGGCAAAGTCATACTCGCTTGAGCCTGGAGGGGCAAAGCTACTGTAATTGTGTCTATCTTGAATAGCAAATCCTCTTCCAACCTGTCTATTTTTATAAATGTCACATTTTCTGTATGGATGACCTTTTCCTTTCCTGAGTTTTCTATCTGGCTTGGCATGGGGAAAAATGAAGTCCGGTATTTTGAGTGTGGTGATGCAGTAGCTCTGGGATGACATATGCTGTGGAAATGCAGTGAAGCCGCTCTTTTCAGGCTCCTGATTATAGGACTGCATTGCAAGTACATTTGGCAGAACAATATGAGTGGATGGCACAATCAAAGGCTGGCTGAGAGGAACTCATGAAAACTGGCACATTAAATTGTTAAGTATCCTTTAAAAAAGCTCACAGATCAGCTTATTGTAGGATCAGCTTGCTGACTAACAGAAATTTATCAAAATAGTGATTAAACACCCCCAAACAAAACAAGCCACGTGGTATTTTTTTCTTAATGGAAAATCTCTCCAAGCATCTGCAGGCTCAAGTGTCACTTGAATGTTTCCCACACAGATTTGCAGATCTGACAGAGCTGCTCAAAGTCTATGGGTCACCGTATGGAGAGCTCCTTGCAGCTACATCTCCTGAGAGCCCTACAGCATTCCCATGATTGAGAGCTTCCTTGCACAGCACCACTGTAAAGGGAGCACATCCAGTTTCAGAAAACATCTGCAGTGAACTGACCTAGACTGCAAACACCCAAAAGTCCCAACTGGACAGGCTCTATGGGGCAGTAGATCAGCATGCGAGTACATGGCTGGTGTTCATTTTATGGATTAATCATATTGCTATCTGGTTGGTCTGTGTGCTGGCTGCCCCTCTGGGGCTATGAGGGGGATGATTACAGGAAAACAGCAGCATAACTGCCCTTTTGGCCTACTGAAAACCATTTTCCCTGCAATTAAGGAGCAGAAATAGAGCAGATATTTTTATTGCTTGAGCCCAGAGATAATAAACGGAGAGACCAGACAATTCGATACTTTTAAGGGCTTTTTGTTTTTTTTTAATTTAACACAAATGACTCTTAAGTTCCAATTCACCCCCACCAAAGCAACAATCAGCTCCCAACATTGCTTGAAATATGCCTTTTCTCAAGCTGTGCTAAAACAGTTAAAAAATCATCACTGCTTAGGCGGCGATTTTGGACAATACCCCTCTGGTGCTTCCCTTGAGGATCAAGGTAAGCACATTTTTCTAATGATTCCCTAAGAAACTTCAAGTAGTGAAACTAATCCTTAGTGAGCATGTCTGCTTATCAGATAGTCCTGTGGCTTTTGTGCGAGAAATTAAGACATACTGAAATTATGGGTTTTATTGTGTCCATGCAATAGAAATTGTGATACTGGGATCTCTGACCATTCTTTCTATGCTTTCAGGTTACCTAAAGGTGACCCTTGTTTCCATTTTCCTATTGTCATTTTCAAAGACATCACCTTAATTCTGTTTTCTAAACCAGAGGGTACCACAAGAATAACAGCTTGTTTAACTTTTATAGTGGCCCACAGCATTAGTTACAGATGAGAGAGAAACAAATATATCCAAGGCATTTTTTTTCAGAAAAGTCGGTCTTGTAAGCTTACCAAATTCTGAGGTCTGTTTTCCTTAAGGCACTGATGGGAGTTAGATGTTGATTTCCAGCACCCCTGGATGCACGCCCAAAGCCTTGGGCTGTTCGTACACCAGCAGTTCTGCAAATCAAGTATTTTACTTCCTTTGCCTTGATGTCAAGTGCCTGAAAACAAACAGCTTCTTCCTGGGAAGACAGTGTGTTTTGCTGGACACAGAGCAACACATTTCTTTTCTGCTTCCATTTCAGGGAAACTCTCTCACTTGCATCCAAATTTCAAAGTTAGGCTTGATCCAGGTGGAATTTCCTATTGGGTTTTTTTTCATCTTTTAACAAGGTAACACCCACATAGCCACCCTCTCCCTTGGTATTTGGGTACCTTGTGGTCTTCTCTCTCTTTTCCTTTCCTTAGAGCTGCTCAGCACTACAACCAGCCACAAAGCTGCCAGAACAAGACTGCTCTTGGAGGCTAAAGAGTTAGAGATACACACAATTATTTCTCATATTAAAAGGCTGTCATGTCAAAAAAGGGCTTTTCTAAAATAGACACTTCTTTAAACAGTCACTTTGAACTAGAGGGAAAACCCACGTCCGAGTTTTCTTTGTGTGCTCTGCACCTAGGAAAGGCGAGGGCTGCCCCAGGCAGCCTTCACAGCCAGAGCAGCCGGCTCTGAGCCAGCACGGAGCAGGCAGAGAAAGCCTGGATGCCCCAGCTGACCTAGAACTCATGCCCAGTGCATTGCTGGGGCTGCCCCCACTATGGGAATGCAGGAGGCTCAGCTCTCCCACAGCCTGCCAAAAACCAAAGGGGTATCTGAGAAACCTCCAAGAACAGCCCCCTTATCCATGACGTACCAGGAGCAACAAATTCTTCTTGCTGGACTATTTGCAAACACTTTCCTTTAAGCTACAATAGACATAAACAAGCACAGGAATAACCTCTTGGTTTTGCATAAGGCTGAAACCAGGCAGACATCAAAATGGTAACACGTGTTTCTATAAAGAGGTTTAAGATCACACTGTATTTAGGCTTTGAAAACCTGAATTACATTTTTCTAGTTTAAAAATAGCCACGCACAAAGCACAGAATCATGAATGGCTTGGACTAGAAGAAGCCTTAAAGATCATCTAGTTCCAACACTCCTTCCTTGGGCAGGGAAACCTTCCCTTCCATTAGATCAGGTTTCTCAGAGCCCCAGACAACCTGGCCTTGAACATGTCCAGGGACGGGGCATCCACATCTTCTCTGGGCAACTTGTTCCAGGGCCTTATCACCCTCACAGTAAAAAAATTTCTTCATAATATCTAATCCTCCTTTCAGTTTAAAGCTGTTATGCCTTGTCCTATGAAAAAACTAATTCATAGCTTGCCACAAGAAGTTATGAAAGGTAAATCACGATTTTCATTAGGAAGCTGCAATAGGTGTGCCACTATCCCCCTTATACCCCAACCACCAACCAGCTAGTCCTCTAATCACAGCCTGCATCAGCCTGCCTTGAAGTTTGGCAGACTAACTGAGCCTAATGTCTAGCACAGGCAAGTACGTAATTCATGCTGTAATGCTAGTTCTTTTAAAATATGCGGGTTTTTTAAAATTTTAAATGTGGTAAATATGAAACCTTCTGGCTAAAATTTTGAAGATAGGCTTGCTTGCAAAAATGTAGGGAATGCTTCAGCTGAAATTTCTCTTGCATTCCTCTGAGTGATGCTAGGGGAAAATATTTTGGTTTGTCTGTTACACTAAAAGTTTTAGTATTTCTTCCTTTACAGTAATGAAATGTTGAGAGAGGAGGTGTCCTCCACTGTAAATGATTTGTGTTGTTATTTTCCAGTGTAAGTGGACAGATAACTGGTTTTGCAATGATAATTCGTTTTGGTTACATTCTTTTTTTTCTTTTCTATTTCTTTTTCCTTTTCTTTTTCCCCTTAGCTTATACACATTTATATTAAAAGAGGGTATATCAGCAAAAACGGGAACCTCACAGAAACACTCAGAGGCAAAGCAGTAAAAAACCTTGCAGACAGTGCATTAGCAGGCCTGATGGGTGTATTTTGTGATGCCCTTGATTGTGCAATCTCATTTCATAATAAATTACTATTTTGTACAGTTTATTAAAAAATCTGAGCAGAAGAGTATATCCTGCTATTACATTTCAGACTCTGCATATATTACTTTCCTGACAGCCCAGAGCTGTTCTCAGTTTTTAATGCAAATGCTTTATGCTGCTGGTCAGTGACACATTCTCTTACCCTGTTTTTCTAAGAATAGAGGTATGAAATGGTCTTATCTGTCAGTGAGTGCCTACATAATTACATTTAATCCAAAGGACAATTTCAACCACATCTCAAAGAGAAGGAGACGCCTCAAAGCCTGTGAAAACATGTGGATGTGCAGAAGGCAGAGAGGCAGCAGAGCATATCTGGCGAAGGACAAAGGGGAATCATCCTACACGCAGCCAGAACACCCCACTGACCCCACAACATTGGCACAACTCTGCTGAGACATGCAGGGGAAAATACAGGAGCCAATAACCCAAATCTGTAGGAAAGCGGGTTTCCTTCGATCTGTCACCAACAGAACAGCATAAATTACTGCAGGGTAGTCACCATGCTGCTGTAAAAGAAATTAATCAAAAGGGCATGCGAAGCTTTCTGAAACCTTTGATTCCTACAGCTGTTGAAATCCAAGTGAATCACTCCTGTTTTCTGTAAGTTATGTATTTTGATACTTATGGTCTCATCTCTGGGCTTCAATGAAAGTTGGCTACTCTTTAGTGAGCAGCCACAGACTATGTATTTCTTTTTTACTTTTTCTCTGGAGGTGGATGTCATCTCCTGAAAAATATATATGGATATTAGAAAATCATAAACTGTCCAGCAGAAATACAGCCTTAGCGAAACTTGCTAGCTAAAGGAGGAAAAACAAAACAAAACAAAACAAAACAAGTCGATTTCCAAGTCCTTGATTTTTTTCCCCCCCTCAGATGCTGGTACTGAACAAATTCTTTCTAAGAGAAGTGAAAGCTAGAGAAAATTAACCAGAAGTGAGAGGTAGCATAAGAGGTAGTAAAAATATTTCTCTTTTTTTTTCAACAATAAGTAAAAAGCAAGGCAGAAAAGATTAACTGAGGAGATCTAGAATGAAAAACCCCTGCTGACAAACCACCCACCAAAGATGGTACTGCTCACATCCCAGCAGGCACCCTTCTGTTCCTGTTCCAACCCCATTTAGCTCCAGGGCTGGATGTGTACAGGAAAATGTTATGTCAGGACCCATGTTACACCTCCTGGTAGGTAGGAACCAGGGGGGCATTGAGACTGGAGGGTCACTGGCTCTGGCCCTCTGAAAATATTAGCAAACCTTTATGTGGTGTTTGGCACAGTCAGCCCCACAGCAATCCCAGGCACTACCATCCATCCCTCCTGTACATCTCTGGAGCACATCCTTGCAGCCTGACAACTAGCTTAAGTATAAAAAACAACTTAAAAAGGCATAATGCTGAGGCAGAGTTTGTCAAAGCATGGAGTGAGCAGCCAACTGGCACCTCAGAAACTCCAGCACACTGTGTCCTGTAACTCAGCTTTACCTCCAGGACAGGTGGCAAAGGACTTTCCCTGCTTGTTCTGCTTGGACAATTCATACAACAGGTCTGGTTTAGGTGCGAGTCAACATCCCAGAGTAGTTAAAATGCAAACACATTTCCATTTCTGTTATGCTACATTGTTCTTACAGCTCCTAAACAAAAACAAACAAAGAAACAAACAAACAAATTTAACTTCTGGCAGTGTGCTCAAGATGTCCTCTCCCTCACTGTACTGGTATTTTGCACAGAACTCTCCTAAGGCAGAGAAACATTCAAATGGTTGAAGAAGAAACTCCAAAAGATTGTTTCAGGGTTGGGATATGCTGCAGATTATTTCATATCAGATGCAGATTATCACTCTGTGCCATCCCAAACTGCAGCATTAGTGTGAGAGAGGTGATTAATTCTAAGAATCTTATTTGGATTAAATTGATGCAAAGATCATTTCTTGCTCAAGTACTGGAATATTATTTTTGGTACTGGAGAGCATCAAGGGAATTTTCTTTTGCTAGACATTGACAACGAGAAAAAAAAAAAAGAATATATTCAATTGATAAAGTCTCATAAAATTTCTGTATGTGTTTTTGTGAGTGGGTTTTTTTCCCAGTATTGCCCTTTCTGTTTCTACTGTGAATCTGCCCCTTTGAAAAATTAAGATAGCATGTCTGCATCTCTGTTGAATATATGTATTCTTGTCTTTTCCCTTCCATACCTGAAGTGGAAATACCTTTAGGAAAAGGTGAAGAGTCGGGAGCAATCACAAAAAAATGGCACATGTTTCATCTCATACATATAAGACTGGTAAAGTAGATGAAATCAAATTACACTGTAACTTTGTTAGATGAGCTGGCAAAGGAGCTCATCAGCTCAGACTGTACAGAAGACTTGACCAGCTCTCAAGTACTCCTAGCCATTCTTTTCCAGTGAGGGCCAAAACCAGGTCTGCCATCATAGACAGAGACGTACCCTGTCTCCCTCAGACAGACAACTTGAATGATGTTATGATGGGCGTTTCCTGTTCTTCTCCATCTGTGTCTCACCTACTTTGAGGTGCTTCTCCTAATTTTTCAGTCATATTTAACAGTTGCCAGGCTTGAGTTCACAGCTGAATCCATCCTTGCTAGAAATGAAAGTGCATCCAGGCAGGCTGGTGGGAAGGTGAGTCTTAACTACATAAATTAAATAATAAAATGCTTCTCTGCCCTTGTGGTGCCAGGTGAGCTGGGAAAGAGAGCAGCAGTCTGCCTCGTCTCCTCAGGCTGAGCCGTAATCTTTTCCATGATACCCGTGGGATAGCAGAGCTCCCTCCCTGTAATGACAAGTGCACCACTATGACACGGCCATACTCTGAAACCCTCGCCTACAAGCAAAGTGGCTTTCCCCGCTGCTGGTTCATTGGCTCTCACACACTAAACACCAGAGTCAGGGTTTCTCCCAGCCCCTGATGTGACTCAAGTTTACAACGTGTATTTACACCCCGCCGTGAGGCAAACACTGCGCCGCCCTGCAGCCCAGCGGGGTGGCACCTGCCACTTCTCTTGGCAGAAGAAGAGCCCTCCCTCACATGTAACTGGAGAGCCAACTTTCACCTCTGCACCCATTATCTCAGAGCGGAAAGGTGACGTCACTCTGTGACACAACATGAAATAGCTGGAGCAGAGTCTCTATCTCAACTGCCTACATCTACTGAGGTGGTAGCCTAAATTAGAGAAACTGCAAAGCGCTTTTTCAGTATTAAACCAGCTGAATGACAGCAGGAAAGTCAGCCCCTCACAGCTCAGAAGTGCATAGGCTTACCTCCCTACATTCCCCTCTTGGGCTGGAACAGGTGTTTCTTGCTAATGAAATTGCTGAGCTCTAACAATTCAATATATACATGTACACAAAGAATTGAACAGGGTAAAAAAGCAGTGGAAAAAAGTGGGATCATTCAAGAAAGAATTGTGATTTTTGAGACAATTATTTCCAGGGCCCCTGTTCTGGTTTGGCTTCTCTCCTCTGCTTCCCTAGTAAGACTTCATGTCCTTCATTAAACCACATCAGATACCTTGAATTATATAATCAAAATCTTAGATATGTCCAGTCTCTCATGCACTTTGACATTCTTGAACTTCACATAAAGGTATCTGTTGAGTGATGCTTTTTGGTCCCATTCAGATTTCAGCACCCTCCAGCCAGTTTGTATTGTCTCAGGGGACACATGTCAGGATGGCACAGACAGCACAAACCTATTTCCCCTGCGGGGAAATTTCCTCATTAGGAGAGCATGCAGTTATGAGAAACAGGCCAGCCACCCTTGATGACTTTCCTTCTCATGAAATATAGGGGGGGTTTCTACCAAGAGAGCTCTGGAGGAACTCTGAGTCACAAAGTTTTTCTGCCACTTTCTGCCACAGCCCAGGAGAACACCAGGATTTTCATGACTGGTCAATTAAGGTACACAAACACGGCATCAATGTCCACCAAAAAAAAATGACATGTTTAACTGCCAATCCCAACTCTTCATAATTCCAGAGCTGATTTAATCATCTGAGCCAGTGGTTTCAGGGCCAAATTAAATTACAAAGGTGGCAGAAGGGTCCAGCGCTGCTTCCCTAAATAGCACAAATTGTTCTGACCTGTCACAGTAGATCAGGACGAAGGCTTTAGGCTAGCAAGATAGTCATGAAGATCAAATAGGGATGAGGGTAGAGAAGAACTAATGTGCATTTAATCCCAGACACCCTACTGTGACAATACCTTTGTTTTTAAAAGTTATTTGAGGTGGTTCTAGGGATGAAGTGAGGGAGTAGCCATCAGACCCACATGGCTCTATCACCTTGTCCAGAGTCCTACACCATTCCCTCAGCACTCAGAGCAGGAGACAGGCAATGACCTCAGTGATACTGAGGAAACGTGGAAACTGAAAGGGAATCTGCAAGCTAAAGGTAAATTAAAGAAGAAAGTGAGGCAGGAAATGCTGTTTCCCATACTGGTGCAGTGTTCAGAACACTGATTTAGGCTGTGTGTGTACTAAGCTCAGGGTTAGGGCTGTTTTCTCTTGCCTCTTCAGGGCTGCCTGTCCCATGGGAGTACATGGACTGGACATCTTAGATCTCCCTGTACTGCTTGATAGTCCTTTAATGAATCACTTTTCTTCTCCAACTCTGGCCAGTGCATCTTAATGCTTGGAGGAGGTTAACAAATAACAATAAAAAGACTCATGTCAGTGTTTGGGAAACTGCTTCCATGCCTACAAACAGTAACCTCATCAGATCACTGACCAGGAGCTTAGTAATTATCCTCCAAATGAGATGAACCAAAAGCAAAGGCACTAAGCTCAAATTCTCAGTGTGTCAGATTTACGTGAGTATCCAAGTAAAATAATCACCAGCACTGTTCTGAGTGGTGAGGAGGACGGGGATGGGGGAGGCAGAGTGGTAAGCAAGCCATCTAGAAACCTTACAGCCAGAAGCAGCAAATATCAAAGTGCCATGAGGAGGATGGATTTGGGTTCTGCAATTGCTTCATGTTTCATTGAACATGATATTTGTGCTTTAATGTTTTTGAGTGCTGGGAGCAAAGTTCCACCTGGGGTAAAGGTTAAAAGAACCAATGTCTGGAAAACTCCGTTGCTGAGAGACAAAGCTCTGGAGACAGCTGCTGGGACTGCCCTAAGCCCAGTGGGCTGGACAAGGAAAGGAACACAAGTTTAAGGCATTCTGGAATGCTATCTACTCAGATATTTAACCAAGAAAGCCTCTGGAACTCCCTCTTGTTCAATTATCCTCACTATTCTTGCATGGAGTTTCTGAGATACTGTCTTTTAGGGTTTATTTTGTGCTTCTCCACTTCCATGCAGTCTCCTTACTAGCAACTCAACACATAGCAAATCTACAGGGGAAACTGAGTGGCCACGATTCAAATACTTCAGGGCCATCTTTACACAGGAAGTGTCATCACGGATTCCCTCCCACCATAGCAAAATGTTTGAGCAGAAACTTGCCCTTGGTTTTGGTCCTTAATGGAAAGAAATAGGACATGATTTTCTGTGCAAGCAAAGTTAATCCCTACCAGTTTTCTGGAGTCATGGTTACATGAGCAGAATGCAGCTCTGGAAGTCAGACCTCGCCACATGGAGGTCTCTCAAGTCAGTTTAGCCAGATCTTGCTACCTGTGAGTGCTGCTAATCCTGCCATTTCTGAGCTCTGCTACAGAATTAACTACGCTGACCTGTGTGAAAACATGTGGAAGTAAAATTCATTTCTGGAAACTCTGTGGCAAATTTACACATTTTCAAAATTAGGTTACCATCATTTAACATCTGGTTATTTATGTCCCCAAGGAAAAGTTTGTATTAGTATAGAGTGAAGGTATTCAGATTTTAAAGGCAAAGAACAAATGAGCCAACTAATAGTTGGATCATAAAATGATCTTCCCAGCTTGCCTTGAATGATACTGCAAAATTAACATAATGAAAAAAGCATTAGAGGACCTTGATCAAACATGATCCTTCAGGGTTAAGGAACCTCATTTTCCTGCATGTGGATACAGTTCACTCAATGCCGCAAGATTTCATACCACATGAAGACATCGATATTTTCTGCAAAATTGAGCAGTGCAATTAAATAGCTATTCTACTGCTACACCATGGGAAAATAGAGTTGAAAAGGATCCTTTCATAGAGATAGCTAGTCCATTCCTAATCAAGGATCAGGTAGTCTAACAGTACACCTGCTATGAATGAATGCTTCCCTCTGCAACAGCTCAGGCTGCCACACCTAGACCACCCTTAAAAATCCTTTTCAAGTGGTTTCCCTCTTTGCAGGAATGTGAAGTGACTGAATGAAGGCCAAACCACTTCCCTTGTCAACCATTTGTTAGTGAACAGCCACAACAAAGTGGTTTAACAAAACTAGAGTGACCAAATTCACTCACACGCAGCCTGAAGAAGTAGGTTTGCTTACTTTTGAGGTGCTGTTATTGAGCAAGTTGCTCTCCAGACACAGTCAGCTTTGGAGGAATGCCAGTGCAGTCTTTGAGTGCTTCAAGCTGAGACATACAGTAGCTGAGACACGGAGAAGATGTAACAAAGCAGAGGAAGTGAATGAGAAGATCCTCTAGAGGACTGTCTACCTGCTGTGAGTGATATTAGTCTTTCAAAGCACACACAAAGCGTGTGCAAAAGAGGCAACTACAGACATGTTATGGATTTGACACTGTGTGGATGGAGCAAGTCAACACTAACAATATGCTAGTGGTTTTTGGCCAAGCCCAGTGAACAGACCTTTGTGCAGCAGTTTGTCAGTGGTGGGATGCCCTGTGGACAGAGGCAGCAGGAGCAGGTTTGATCTGCTGTGTGTGATGCAGGTGGAATGCAGGTATTCTAAACACATACGAGACTCAGAGAAACAAATTTTCTATTTATGGCTAACAATCCTCTCCATAGCACAAACCCCAGATGGATGGTTTTATAAAGTCTCACTGGTCAGTGATTTTGCATCTATTTAGATAGGCTGAGCTGCTCAAAAAAAAAAAAAAAAAAAAAAAAAAGTTATGATGCTGCAAAACCAGTGCTCAGTGCCTCTAAAGACTTAATCTGATGCTTCTACCACTGCTGAGTGCTGACACAATCAGACTTTTACCCACTTGCGTCTTATGCACTGAGTTTAGTATATCTTCATGGAGTTCATGGAGTAGTTAAATTACTTTCCCAGAATCATATAGCTCATCTTTGTCAGAATGGAGACAAGAAGCCAGGTGCTCCCATTGCCACCCTAGACTCCAGGCCCTAATAGCTAGATTTTGTGTTTCCTTCTTTACTTTACTTCATAGCTTCAGCTGGATGAAATGTGAGAGCAATTCATCCTGCACTATATGCAGGAAAGGAAGCAGGAATTTGAATAGTTGCCATCTGCTGGAGTTGCTTTGATTTATTGCTTTCCAGCATCAGCTGAAGATCAAACAAGCTCTAGAGAGAACCATTTCCTTAGGTTGTCACACTGTGAACATCTCTGCTCAATACTAAAGTAAGTCACAAGGATATGAGCAGAGAACATTCTCTTTCTTCACCAGAATAATTTATACCTTTTATTCAGTAGTTATAATCAACCACCCAAAAGGTATTGTTGACTCCATCCACAGGCATCAATTTTTCTTTCTGCTAACATCAAATTTGAAATTGGATAAAACAATTATGCTTTTTAGTTCCCTGTCTGGCTTATTGTGTTCTCTCACAATGGAACTCTCTATCCATTAGAAGCATACCCCTATCTTTTTTCAAAATGTCACACAGACAACAATAATTTTATGGCATTTCACCCCATCTGTCTACATTTTTAGAAATAAGTTTTGCACTTCATGTGTTTTCATTTCCTGTCCAAGTCCAAAGCCATATAACTCTCCAGTTAATTACTGCTACTGTTTCCTTCAGATTATATAATTATTTTCCATGTCTATCTAGTTGTCCTTTCATTTGTAGTTTTAATGTTGATTAAACACAAAGTGCTATGCCACTGCTAATTTTACTTCAAAGAGTGATTTTCACAGTAGGGCAAATAAAAAAACCCACTATCTATATCTATGCATAAAGTAATTTACTTTTCCATTAATTTTCTGTACTCTCTCAGCCCCTTTGCTATTGCTCAAGATCTTTGGTGTTTGAATTAATTCTGTTTCTTTGGCTCAGGTCCTGAGCGCTGGTAATAGCTAAGAGGTAATTGATGGACCTAAAGGAGAGTTTCTGGCAGTGTCCTACCTAGAATGTTAGCGTATGTCCTACCAAACAGGGAAAACAATGTCAGTAATGGGATCAGAAAATAATAAAAAAATATGTGTTTCGTGTGTTTTCTCTGTCAATCTCGAATGTAAGGAAAAAATCATTACTTCCAAAACAAATAATAAGAGGTATCAATAATAATAAAAATGGCAAGAAAGATCTGTAAAAAGTCCTAAAAAAACTGTGGTAAGGCTTTGCTGGCTACTCTCCGCAACTCTGCTTTTTTTAAATTTTATTTCTTTTTCAATTACATGGAAAAAAATGTGCATGTGGTTGTATATCCCTTGTGTGAGTGATCAGTGTTTTCACCAGCATGAAACAGAGCTCTTAGCCTTACAGCCTCAAGTTGCCTCTCCCAGCCTGCAGGATTTTTGGACAGAATAACACTATCCTACCTCTCTTAGCCTGGGTCACTGCATAAGACCAAGGCAACCCAGAATAATTGTCCTAAATGAAAGTACAACATAACCCTAATACTGCAGATTATAACAGAGGGTATAACAGAGAGAGAAGAGACTTCCCCAAGACATTTCCTGTATGCTTATCGAGCAGCTTTCTATCCCTTAGAAGAGACTTCGGATGAGTTGGGGCTCCCAGGAACTGCGTGAAAAGCTGGCTGTCAGTCCCTGCCTCCAGCTCCTCTTACAACCTTCTTGCCAGAGTCCCTCTGTCCCTACCTCTGGATATAGGGTGAGGAACCCATCCAGCTCTTGTGTTATCCTCCAAGACAACAAAGAGGAGCGTGGCAGGGGGAGGCCTGGCTTTCCTTCCCTCTGTGCAGCCAGCCAGCCATGCCTTGAAGGGGAGCCCATTTTTCCTTACATTAAACATCTTAACAGCAATGAGACAAACATGCAGAGCTTTGATCTAATGTTACTCCCCATCTGCACCACTGACACGCTGAGGAGCCCCATGCCAGATGGTTGTTTCCCCAGGAACTGTGCCAATGCAGAGCGCAAAGAGAGTTCCTGTCCTCAGATACATCAAGAAATAGCACTGAGAGGAAAGAATGTCAGTCCAGGCAATAATGAATAATCTTAGCACTCCAGCAGATTAACTGTTGGCAGTTTCAGGTATGTTAGGCACTTGTAGGCATTAGAAAAGGGAGATCTGCTTGTATAGGGATTTGAAAGACTGTGCTATTCATGGCTTTTAGGTGGCACAAAGACAAAACAGTGCTGGCAACACCAAAATATCTCCATGCTTGTCATTCTTTAGCCAGGACAGCTAGGAAAAATCAGATCTTCATCCTCAAGACATGAAAGTAATGGAGACCTTTAAAATCAACAGTAGGTTACCAACTGAAAATCAGTGGACCCAAAGGAAAGGATTCTAACAGCATACCGTCTAAGCCAGCCATGTATCCTTGAGTCCAACCACAGCTTCCTTCTTTTCCTCTTGGCTTCAATATGTCACTTCATTTAATTGTCTTTGAAGTAAAAATCACACATCATTGATGACAATTCTTACATTCCCTGTACTCCTAGGAGATCTGATTTGTTGCATGAAATGCTTTAATGAGATTTGAAACACAGTGCTTCTCACTCCCAAAGTCACGACCTACAAGAATGAAACAACTTCAGCGGAGCCTCAGAACAAAAGTATTCAACCGATTCTTTCAGAAAATACCCTACACATTCCATTCTTTCCTCCAAAATAATTTTAAGGCAGCAATGCCATTGTACTGTGATCACTCAAACACAGCAGTGACAAAACCTATCTGCAGTAGGAAATAAACTTAAGAATCCAAGACAAACTCTAGAAGATGTTCTTTCTTAGTCCTTGCCTTAAATACACATTTTCTCTGGCAGATTTAAACTTACTCTGAATGATTACAGTAACGTGGAGGCAATTCAATTGCTTCATCAGTTTTAAACTCCCAGGAGGACAAATGGCAGAACTACTGCAAGGATGAAGGTAGAGTGTGGGTGCCCAGCAATAAGCTGTCCAGGTCCCATGTGTGCGGGTTAATTTAAAATTCTGAAAGAGATTCTGATCAAAGCATTAATTGTTGGTGTTTAAAATATTATAATTAAGTTATTGCTTTTCATCTCCTGTGAAATGGGAAAGTCTTGTCACTTCAAATCTCTCTTGTTTTGTACCAGAGACTTCTAGTAGACTGAAAGATCTGTGATGTTAATGTTTGCATTTGTATTCACTCTGCAAACAGCTAAAATGTTCACCTCCTATGAATATTCAGTCTATAAAAATTCAGAAAACATTTTTCACTTGCAGGACAATAATTGAAATAATTTATTCACCAGAAGATCTGAACTACACATACTTGAACAAACATCTATCTGTCTATGTATTTATCCATCCATCCATTCATCTGTCTAGCTGCTTGAACAACTTCTTTAATTGCAAAGAAAAGTTGTGAAAAACATCCTAAAGCATTTAATCTAGAGATCTAGAATGAACTTTTACCAGGACCAGTAATGGGCAAATATGGTGGAAGACAGCAGATACATGAGCTTCTAGAGGCTTCACTTTCCACTGGAAATAAACCCAGAATGTTATGTTTGTGCTTTAAATCCTACAGAAACATGGAATTTTTGTAGCCAGAGATTAAAACAATGGAAAAGTGGTGGCAAATCACAGAGGTGAACCTGGATAACCTTGTAGTGGTGCACAACAGGAAACAGCAAGTGCCTCCAATGGCAAGCTGATGGTACCATACAGAGCTTTGTGTTCAAGGAAGAAGCAGTTGTGTTTCCAAAACCTCTGCGGGCACCAAAGAGGAGTACCTTTCATTGCAAGAGAGAGCTTCGTGTTAGCTTTGTTAATATTGCTGCTGCAAGCATGTAGTCATCAGTTTCACCTTTCTCTGAGTATCATGTGCCATCAGACTTTGCAGTCAGCCCTAACACTGCCTGCAGTTAGGCAGTCCTAACCTGCACCCACAGCTCAGCTCTGCAGCTGAACTGTCAGCATAACTTTAGTTCATGTTAGCGACCCATGACTCTCAGCAAATTATGTGAATTACACATCCTAAGATATCATCATTCACTCTAATTTGACAAGGTAGATTTTTTTCACAGCATAGCAGGCTGTCCATAGCTGTCTGGAGGTCACCTGCAGCACTGAGAGCTGGTGTCCCCAGGGTGAAGTAAAAGCCAGAAGTACATGCTGATGAAGGAGCTGACAAGGCAGAAGCCTAATGCAATTAATATGCATCAGAAAAAGCTTTTCTAGAAGAGATAGGAAACTATTAATGCTACTGCAGAAGCAATTGCTGGTGCCTCATCTACAGTACAGTCCACTTCCCCGGTTACTTTGAACTAAGAGAATTCAAACCAAGTTGGAATAATATCTAAAAACAAGTGGAGATGTTTTTGTTGAGAGTCTGAAAGATCTGGGCTAAACTGGCCTCAAAAAACATCCTTACTGCTCTTCATATGGAGTCTGCCCAGCAAGAACAGTCTGGCACATTTGCCTGCCACACTAGGGGGCATGATGCCGCGTACCCAGAGTCCCTTCCAGCCCTTTGTTCAAAGCACTGTGGTTCTGGAGTATCCATCTGAGGCAGAAACTCAGTGACAGAATTAATTCTTAAGAACAAGAAGATGCATGTCAGCACTGAACTATGTTGGAAGCAATGCCTTATTCGAAGCAGCTCAATCTTCTGCATGCAAAAATCAGAGATATCAAGGATGGTACAAAAGATGCTGAGGGGAAAAGAGTCCTCCGTTCCCCTCTGACTGCCTGTGTAGAGAGACGCCCTACAGAATAATGCATTATTCAGATACAAAATGCAGTTCCACTAATAAACTTTTTAACATCAAAGTGGTATCAGTAGACTGCAAGCAAGTTGCGCTGATTACAGAGTAATTTCCTTGCGAGGCAACTGACTTATAAATAAATAAATAAATAAATAAATAAATGCAAAACTGTCTTCTGAGGTGGGTGAGTTCATTCCCTTTTTGCAAATCCTGTGGTGAGTTCTAGCAGGACAAACAAAGACCAAACAAGAAGAAAAGACATGCCTCTTCATTATGGATTGCATCATGATCCCTCCATCTGCAAAGTGACTGTAGGAGAGCATTGGGGCATATTCCTTGATTAGCAGAGGCATCCACAGATACCAACTACTTGGTCCTGATCTGTCTATTTAGCAACATGCTGGTGGAATGGACCTACTCAGGTCCCATGCATGAGGCTCTTTGCGAGCAGAGGATTGGGAAATGCTCCCTGAAGCAGCTGGAACAGAAGTTATAACAGGCACATCCCTCTAGATAAGATTTTTATGACTAGTGCAGCTGGGATGGATTCACATTGGTGATTTCTGTGAGAGATTGCAATGAGCTGAGGGGACCAGCCCCCAGAGCTAAACCAAATGCTCTCTTCCCATGGCTCAGGATCTGCACTCTGATAATGGGAGTGCTCCCATGAGCTAGGTTTTTTTATATTAAGATACAAAGGAGGTGATAAGAAAAAGAAACCTGTCACAGGTACTGATAAGTACTAGAGGAAAGAGTCCTTGGTGATCTAGGGACAGAGCAACTATGTAGGTTTCCTTCCAGTGACTAACTCCTCTTCACAACTCTGAGCTCTGCCTTCAGCTGCTCTCAGATCCAGTCCTTGAACATCTCCATGCTTATTTGGATTCTACCATGTTTAATCTGAATATCATCATATGCTGTGTGTAACGACATTTATTAATCTCTCTGGAAAAAGGTGTCTTCCAAATCAGCAGTAAGTGCCAGATTCTTTCCCCAATGACCAGTACTGACATCATTCCATAATACTGCAACTGTCTTTCCCTGTTACATAGATTCCCACAATTCACAGTGAATAGATTTCTTTAAGACAGGTGAATGTGTCACTGTAGGCCAATTTTATGAATATTTCTAGAACCAAAGTAAACAAATGAATATTTAAAGAGGGGATTTGATGTATTGCTATTTCCCTAATGCTGTTGTAGCAGAAATGCCTGTATTTCTTATTGTCAATACACTATCCTCTTGGATCCAGCATGGAGAGGAGACATTACAACTAGACCTAAGATACCCTTTTTTAAGTTACTTTACATGTCAAATGAAATATCATTTGAAATATCAAATGAGACGGTAGCTGCTCAAAAGAGCTTCCCACATGAATCGAAAAAAGTAAACAGATGGGACCCAGAGAACCTGACATATGTGTAGCCCATTTATTGCCTTAAGATTGTCTTCTGCTGTTTGAATAACCCATCTTTTGCTGAAAGACCATGGTCTTTAGAGTCTGCTACAATAGCTTACAGCAGGTACCTCTCCCCACTTCTCAAGGGACACAGGGCAAGTAGCTGGCAACTGTGGATCAAAATCTGAGAATGGTGTGAAATCCCAAAAGGAGTAAAAGTTTCAGATTTGAGAGGGGAAGAATTTGGCTGATATGAGAGGATCAGAGGTGCACAGTAAGTGAGATAACTCTTTGCCATGAGATACTGCTCTACTGGCTTTCCAGATTGCTTTAAACATCAGTTGCTTCATCTCTGCCTTTCCATATTATCATAATATCATATTGGGCACTCTCATTAAATAGAGAGCTTTTTCTGTCTATTTGTTCAATGATGAAAATGTTTATTCTGCAGCCCTCTTGTTGGTGCTCTTTCTTTATGCATTCTATCTTCTGTTATATCCAGGTTAAGAGATTGACAGGATAAGATGGTGGAATTCCTTGCAGAGTTTGCAATATTTGAACATCAAAGGTTTCAACTACTATATTTGAAGAGTAAGATGTTCTTGCTATCTCCTACATAATTGTAGGTGAGTGCTTATCCATCTTTTGCAGCCCTTTAATGCCATACAAAAGAACTTTGATTTTGCTTTTGATCCATGTATATCACTGCATCTGTGAGATTCTTGCTTGTGGCTTTGTGCTTTATTTGTATGGAATTAAAACACTTCCATTCAATTCTCACAAAAGCTTCTCCACTGATGGCAAGAGAAAATGATGCAGTAGTCTAGAAGAGATTGTGTAAGCTGTGCTTGCTAATGTGTTTCAGCTCTTTTCTGTGAGGATGCTCTCTGTGGTGTGAGATAGGGCAGAGCAGGTATTCCAAACCCTGGCCTGTCTGCTTCATCCACCGACAAATCAAGATTTATTGCTGCCCTTGCTCACTAGGACAGCTCTTGTGTGCATCTAGCTCTCCCACTGAACTAGCTCACTTGCCAGCATGTCAGAGATGCAAAGCCAAAAAGAGTCCTGAAGACATCCCAACACACTTCTGCTAACATCACTAGCACATCATCCCTGGCACACTGCTGGTTACAGGAAAACAGCTGGAAACCCATCAAGATGCTAGTTCCCACTCCTCAACACAAGCTGGTAAGGGGAATTTCCATTTTAATATTAATGCTTAACGTTTGACAGACAAGTCAGCAGTAGCCCTTCATCAGAAAATTTAGGTATTTCCCTGTTGTCTTCTTAAAAAACTTTCCACTCTGCCTTGACCACTGAAAAATTGTTACAAAGTTGTTGTCATTCTATCAAAACACCTCACTGAAACACCAATATGAGGAATTCTGGGAAATTTCCAACTGTTTTTCTGCCTGTTCATTTCATTTCAGTTTCAATTAATGACTTCTAAAAAGTAATAATAATAATAATAAATCCCATTTAAGTTTACCTGTGTCCTTCATTTCTGACCACATTGCTCAGTGAGGGGCACAGGCTGCACAGCCTTAGTTTTGCTCCCGAGGTGAACTGAAGGGACACAGGCACTGAGCAATTTGTTCTCACTTTCCCCAAAGTGCAATAGTTTCAAATATACAGCTCCTGGTGTTAGGAAAGCTGCACAGTGGCTGGTCATTGCACCTCCTATAGGAAGAAAACAACTGCTAGTTTTTCAGGTTCACCAAAGCGTGGTTAGGTCAGATGGATTGCAGAAGTGTCGGTGTAAGGAACACTCACATAAAAGAATGGAGAGGGGTAGTTTTTCCCTGTGTTTGCTCTTTTATATATTCTTTGCCTGTAAATCAGCAGATCACGGGTTGAATCTTTACCATGGACTTTGTAAGGCCATGCCTAAATCTTGGGTTTTGGAAACCACTAGAGATGCAAAACTCTTAACTTAGCTTGATGCTTCCAGAAAGCCTTTTCCAGAATATTTTGCTCTGCAGAGAATCTAGTGTCTCCTTGCACCTCTACTAACATTTACTAGTTTTAGATATTTTTTGAACAAAGAATAAGCTGCAACTATACCCTTAATGTTGAGATTATTTATTTTTTAATGCCCAGTTTCAGGGCACGGATAAGCCATTAATGGAATGGGGAATAAAGAAAGTTACAGCAGAAATACTTTAACCAACATGGAAGTGTTTTAATGACTGATTCACCCACTGTAGTTAAGACACATGGAACTTTCTTAGAAAGAACTATTTTGTAAAGACTTAAGCAATGTGAAAACATGTTTTATGCAGCCTGTCTAAATGCTGCTGGATTGTAGAATTCAGGGAACTACTTTTAATGCAATCAGAAACTGATGAGATAGGATTTCAATGAAGCCCAAAAAAAGCTACCATATGAAGTTTCTGACTCAGGCCAAAACAACGTCAAAATCTCTTTTTAGTTCTAGCATTAGTAGGCATTTCTGGATTTAGAGCCAAGTTCCAGTTGCAGCTGGGGGGTAAAGATGAGGTGAGGAAGACGAACATTAGCTCTATTGCTTTAGACTCCTGTCACCTTCAACCTATGAACTCGTAGGTGCTTACCAGAGAGAGCTCTGAAATCAGGCAGTGCTATATCATGTAAATTTGCCACTTCTAGCCCAAACCCCACACTTAACTCTTATTTTAATTTGCCATTTTAACATTAAAACCAGAAAAACAACCACTAACATACTGAGTCTGATTATACACAATTCCTCTCCCATCCTTCTGGCATGGATTCCAGCATGAACCCCAACATTATTTTTGGGCTTGGTCAAGCCAAACTTTGGGGAGAAAGACTTTACAGGCACCTACACCAACTCCTGTTCCCCTCGACCCTGGTCCAATGCCTAATCTCAAACATTCCTGTTCTTAGCACTTAAAACCAGTTTACAAACCTAGAGTTAATGTTAGCACTGGCTTTAAAGATCCTGTGTTCCAAAATCTTCATTGGAGCTAGGGTTTAGTGTGGGATCAGGAGGCAATCCTGGGCTACATCTCAGGTTTTCAATCATCAAAGCTATGCCAGTGGTGAGCTGGTCTGAAGGAAAGTGAAGATTATGCCTGTGGCTGGGTAAAGGCTTGGCCTGTGAGTTTTAAGGGTTTTCATGCAGTGCTGCTGGGCAAGCACTTTGGGAGGCAGCAGTATCAGCATTTTCCTGCATCACCTTGGCGTGCTGCCCCTGCTATACCCAGCAAAATCTGACCAGTGTTTGCCCTGTACATGCTTCACCTGTCCTCTGCCTTTCACTGAGGGCCACATTTCTGAGCTACAGTAAGTGCATAGGCATGCTTTCCCCCTCCAGATCTCTAAGACAGTTAAAAAGGACATCAGCTAAATATTAATTTAGGGGAACAATAAGGAAGCCTCTGACTCAAGATAGGCTGATAAACCTTGGGAAGGTTTTCTCTCAAGAACTGAAATTCCTAGTCTAGTTTCTTGCCAATTCCCATTACTGCCAGCAATAACTGCCCATGAGTCATTGATCCAGCTCTGTGTCATGGCCACTTGGGTGTATTTGGCCTGTTTGAGCCACTGCGGTTTTCTTTTGTTAAGTATCAAATGGCTTTTATATCATCTAGCAATGCACTGCATATCACTGAAAACAGCCCTGGAACCCAGCGTCAGTAAGTGCTGCAATCAAGTTTGTTTGTTTTTTTTCTTTTTAAACATCTGAGCTATTTTTGAGCTGAACAGAGGGCTGAATGCTATGTCTTCCTTCCTGTGACTACACCACTTATCTGATTACTAAATATTGTCATAAATTATGCCCCCTACAAAAATTTTACATAACCTGCTAGAGATGCAGTGTAGAAAAGGGACTGTGATTACAATAGGAAGATTACAACCAAAGTAGTTTACTTACAAGATATTTTATATAGTAGTGGAACACTGTTATTCTTACCTTAGTTTCATTATTCACTTTTCAGAGATGAAATACACATACTAGGCACAAGTCTCTGCAGATGCCTATGCTTTGTACCTCATCTTATGGCAGGAATTAAGCAGGGCAGAAAGTGAAATCAATCTGATTAGGCCTCAGGTTTGATTTCAGGTTGGGCAGAACTCAGAGTAGCTCATCTGAGCCCCTCTTGCAGTTCCCCACTTTGATCTCATATGATAATGAAATGCCTTTTCCTCTTGCTGCCTTCTAAAGGTGGCATTAATATTATATATGGTGCTCTCAACCAGTGTGCTGTGTTCACACATCATAGAATCATAGAATTGTTGCAAGACATGATTTTTGATACAAAAATACCTCTAGTACCTGGGTCAGGCATCCACCTTTTCTTTGAGAAAACCCATCCAGCAAGCAGTTCTGTCTCCTGGTCTCTGCTCTTCCTACACTCTTGCAACCCTCATCAGGGCTGCTCTGATTTAGAGCAGCGTATTTTTAGTGTTACTGTGGTTTTGGAATGACAAACAGACTGTGGGTCCCTGGTAATCCAAGGAGGCAAAGCTGTAAATCCAACTGTTTTGCCTCTGTTGATTTGTACTTGTTTCTGCTCTCTTCAACACACAATTCCGGTATACGATAGATTGCAAATACATACAATATGCTGCACACACCTGCTGTGGAGTTAAAGCATCTCATGAGTATGGCTACGTGTCTTCTGTGTCGGAGCTGGTACCTCTGCACAGCTCGGTGTTGCGCTGTGTGACATCGCCAGGGAGGGATGAAGCAGCCTGAAGGAGCTCCGCACAGGCGCAGGTAATTCCAAAGATCCTGCACACGGCAGTCACCTGCCTTACCAGAAGCCAACAGTACCATTGCAAGATAGGCAGAAGAGCAGCACGGCTGTGAGTTCAAAGTTTTTCACTTTTAAACATGATTCAGAAGTCATCATTAAGAAAAAATAATTATTTCAAGCCTTCAAACAGAGAAAAGGTCAACTTCAGTGGATAAATGGCTCCTAGAAACATTTCATCCATTATCACTGTGGGAATCCCATCTTGGACATTTTAAAGGTACTTCTAAACTTTGCCATGTTCTCTGATGTGAAAATACTTTCTGTGTCTCTCTTACTAATTAGTGAACATTTGAGAAAGCAGAAAAGACCAACCAGAAAACACCAAAAAAATCCCAAGTGCTTGGAAAGTCAAACACTCAAGAGCAATAAAGAAATTAGATGAGTGCTGCCTCTATTATTTTAATTATTATGAGATAATTCAGCTACATCCCAATAAATGGGAATTGCCTTGCCTTACTCTAGGAAGATATAAGCTTTCCTATCCCTTGCAAGGACTTACACCAGACTATGGAGGAAAGAGAGTGTAGGAATGTGAATTCAACACTAGGTTTAAGGGAATTTGCAAAAAGTCATCCTAAACCTGATTCTCACAACCATATATTTCAGGGAGAATCTGCGTATTTCCATCTTTTCCACAAAGTCCTGTTCCCATAGCAAGATTTCAAACCTTCACTGCCATGTTGCAGGATAAGAAGCAGCCAAGAGAATTACGTCAAACAAATTCATGTTCATTTAAATTACAAAGTAAAGCCCACAGCAGTATCTTTTTCATAAGTGTGATGATCCTGTCTGCCAGAAACCAACGTCATTGGTAATGCTTATCTCTCAAAGCAGTTATATGTATCAATTTATATTTCAGACCTATCTTGCAATTAAATTTCTAGGCTTAAAAAGCCAGTTTTCCACTCCCTCCCCCCTTTCAATTCTATGTCCTCCAAGATTAACAAAACCTCCTCTGTGGCAGCAAATTAATCACATTACAAAACTAAACTGTTCATTAGAGATGCAGCACACCACAACTGCCATTAAAAACTCAATATCTCTATTTATTGTCTTTAATTTTATGGTGATGTTTGCAGCAGCCTCTCCTCTAAGTATATGCAACGCCACAATAAATACAGTGATAGGTCCTGAACCCTGATGGGTATTGATGTGCCATGAGCTTGCAGTGTGTTAGGACAAAAGAGCCCTTGTCTAGGGGCTTTTTGATGTCTACAGTGTGCACATTTTTACACAGATCAGCTCCCATGGGATTTGCTAACACACCTCCAAAGCATCCTTTTAGTCCCTGTTCACGGATGCTTTGCTGCAGAGGATGAGCGGAGATGCAGCTGCACTCCCAGTTTCAGCAGTGACCTTGCCAGTACCCTCTCCCTTTTTCTGGCCTTTCATAGAATCATAGAATATCCTCAGTTGGAAGGAACCCACAAGGATCATCAAAGACCAACTCCTGGTCCTGCACAGGACACCCCAATGATCCCACATGTGCCTGAGAGTGTTGTCCCAACATTCCTTGAGCTCCAGCAGCCTTGGGGCCATGACCATTGCCCTGAGGAGCCTCTTCCATTGCCTAACCACCCTCTGGGGGAAGAACCTTTCCCTAATATCCCATTTAAACCTCCCCTGACACAGCTCCAGCTGTTCTCTTGGGTTCTGTCACTGGTCAGAGGGAGCAGAGATAGGAGCAGCTGCTCCACTGCCCCTTGTGAGGAAGCTGCAAATCATGGGATCTTTTTTTCTTTTCTCATCCCTTACTTCTTCAGAAAGAACTGGTTGATTCTAGTGAACAATGATGAGTTCCACAGGGTCTCCTCTGTTCCCAACTCTGGGTTTTGTAAGCTGGCTGGCTGTAAGCTCAGGCATAGGTCAGCTGCCCTTTCTACCCTTTCAGCCTGGGAGAATGTCATCTGAACATTCATAAGCTTAGCTCCTCATGAGATTTTATTTTTTAATTTAAAATGTCTACTTTTTTTAAAAAAAAATTTGTTTTGCTCTTAGGAATACATGGCATTTTAAACTTTGTTCTGCAAAGGTAATGCTGTAGAGAAAGGGACAACCTTGCATTTTGTATAGAAACAAGGTGGCATCCTGTGCTTATGTAGAAAATAATCAAAATGTTTCATAGTTTTGGACAATCAGGATAAAAATATGAACTGTGTCTTATCTGCCTGCCTCTGTTCAGTCAAAAGCTGAACTCCTTTGCCCTGAAGGAGCTGAAGTATATACCATGGTACTCTGCTCTTAGACATCTCATTGGCTATTTGGCAAAGAAGGAAAACAAGAAAGCAAAACTGCAGCCCTTAAACAAAACATGGACATCAACCCTTTCAAGGACTGGCTAGATCCACCACAAGTCTACAAGAAAATGCAGCAACCCCATCAACAAATCTCCACCTGCCCTGCAGTTTTCCTGAGTCAGCTATTGCATTAAGCACTGGAAGGAGTCCTCAGGCTTAGGCACCTCTGACTTGCAGCTAAATTATGCATGATTTTAAACATGCAAAATGAATCCTGGCCTCCAAGCCTTGTGCTGCATAAAGATTCCCTTTAGGGACCTTAAGCTTAAGCAAGAAGGTCTTAACCTGAGGACAGCAGAGCTTTGAACTCTATAAAAGGCATCTGGGCCAGTGTAGGCTGCAGTCCTTACTTGAAGAAGACAACAAAACCAGAGTTTTGCTGCAGGACTCTCCACCACATCCTGCTCTCACCCTGAGGCACAGAAGGCAGATCAAAGGCACAGCAGGATATACAGCCCTGGAGAGTCATCTCTCTCCTTAGAAGCTGTGGGAAATCACCAGAACCCAGGCAAACTCATCTCTCCTCTGGGAAAAGCATCTGCCATGTAATTTCAAAACACCTTCTTGCCTTCCACCTCTCCTTACCTGAATGTGCAAAGAGGGAAACAATGAAACGTGCTTTTCTATAAAACACAGATCTCCATCTCTTGCTTACAAAATAATTGTGTTAATCTTGTAGCTTAACTGCTAAAGCAGTACAGAATAGCAAATCAGCTTAAGCTTTCAGATACTAAATACAGTGTCCTGCATTCAACTACTCTGATTAAATATACATCAACAGCACTCACGCATTGCTAGCAACCTCAACTACACAAAACACTTCCTCACCCCACTGTCTCTATATTGCATGATAGAATCTTGTGTGACATTTCAAGTTGTATAATATCATAGTTGGGACTATGAACCATAGCCATCTACTTGGCTTGCTCATACCATTCCATATTGAAATCTGCCCCAAATCACAGGGGCATTTTCTGTTATGCCCATAGGAATAGCAGCATATCTGAAGTGCTTTGCTGTCCTGTAGACACCAGCTTTTTCAGCTTTACCAGACTCTTCAGGTCCTGAACAAAGACTCCAGGACTCATCAGAGAGGTTTTTCCTGCACTTGTCAGCAGGACCATAACAAGCTTTCTTTGAAAGCCAGAAACAGAGGGCTGCAGCCCTGCTCTCTGCCTCCTGCTGCCCAGCCATGCACTCACAGCCTGCCAGGGACTCAGTGCCGAGTCTTTGCCAAGCAAATTGCTTCTCCCCAGGCATGCTGAGGGATCTGCTGAGATGGTGGAGCTTTGTTTAACTCCCAGTGTGCTGTCAGGCACTGGGAGCTCCAGGGTGTTGCTTCACTGCCTGCACAAGCACCTGGAGCTGGAAATCAGATCAGAGAAGGGAGGATGCCGGATGGGGAAGAAGGAGAAGCACAAGTGACAAAAAACTAAAGTTAAAGCTAAACTGATTCTGCATGAGGGCTTGAAAATGTTAATTAGTCCTCTCTGATAGGAGAAACTTTACAAAAGAAAAAGAGCAATCCTTATCCCAGTGCTGGGGCGTGAGGAGGTGCAGAGGAGCTCACTTCAATCCTGTGGCTCTGTCCCTGGATAGACAATCCAAATACTGCATCGAGGGTATGGCAGTGGGATCTCTAAAGGGACCTCTACTTGTCTATCCAGCTGCAGCTTTCCCATCCTCTGTGTTTTATTCTTTTCCCAGCAAACAGATCTGTTTCCTGCGGTGATATGCACGATACTGTGATTATTATTTTTTTGAAGTGTCTATCAAAAAGATCATCAAAGCAACAGTTTTTTCTTGGATTTCTCCTACTTCCTTGTGCGTGTATTTGTATACTTGTGCGTATCTGCAGTCAAGAAAACAGAAGTAAATTATTTTTCTGTTACCTTAATTCCTGGGACACATGAATGTACTTTACAATTTTAGGTAATGATTTTCTTCAGATAATGGTACCACACAGAAACAAGATCTGGAGCAAAATATCCTCCTCTTGGTGCTGGCAGACCAGTGATGCAGAGAAGTGAGAAGCTCCTTTTGTTCTTCAAAATTTGTTTTACAACACTCTGCAGTTCTGCAAAATCTATGGGTTGCTATTAAAGAAGCTCTGTCATGGTGTGAGTGGTTTAAAGTTTAGGACTTTCCTTATCTGTTTTCACTGCTTCAGACTTTGCAAATTCATTTTCATTATTCCTTGGGGAGCCACATTTTACACCTCTCTCAAGGTGTGAGAGTGGAATCATTCTTCTTTAGCAAAGCAGTAACATCTTTCCTGACCATGTTCTTTCTTCCTTCTCCTTAGCACATGCCCCTGCCTCCCTTCCCTTGCCAACACAAGGAACTTCAGGGTTGCCTTTATGCTGTTGCTCTAGACATGGGGAAACATGGGCTTGGGCACCTCAGCTTGAAATCTGAACCTGTTTGGTGATCATGGCAGGGATGGTAAATGTTTTGGCTTCTCTAGAGTTCAGCTCCTCAACCCCTGCAGGTCAGAACTAGTTGTACCATGCCTCCTGTCCGCTTAGACACCCAACACTCCCACTTCCCCAGGGATTTTGAGAAGCCCAGCTATACTAGAGAAACAAGGAGCACGTCTCTCCCTCTCATCCAGGGCCCCGACAATGTGGCTTATGGTCAAGATATAACCTCACATCTAAATCTTCTCTAAATGAGATTCAGTTCAGAGTCTTTTAAAAACCAAATGTGGCCAAGGGGAAACCTCTCTTTTCTGTGCTTATATAATTCAAAGGATATTAAACAAAGTTTTGCTGGTCAATCATTTTCCAGGCTGGCTTATGGCTTTGGGCATCCAATTTAGGGCAGTTTCAGAGGGGATGATTTTCAGAATGAGCTTAGTACCAACGTTATTCTGAAAACCCTACTCTCAAAAGAGTCTCTCATGAGGGAAGGTATACAAACACCCAACCTGACCAGTGCACTAAGAACCCCAGCCTTGGTGCCTATGCTGTCTCCAACCAAGATGCTCAGAGACACAAACAATTTCTACAAGCCAAGAAAAGCCCCAGTGACAGAATATAATACTGAGGAAAACACTGGATTCAGAGCCCTGGAAATTAAAAACCATTACTTAGTGACAGCAGGTTTCACAGCAGAAGCACTTACTAAGAAACTGTCTAAAAAAAATAGGTATATCATAAACACATTTCCTTCCAATCACTATAAAATCAGTCCATAATTGGATGAGGAGATCTTCGGACACAGCTCCACTAATTAGCTTTGCACCAATGCTTTGCTCCTGATCTCCTAGCAGA
This sequence comes from Empidonax traillii, assembly GCF_003031625.1. Taxonomy (NCBI): domain Eukaryota; kingdom Metazoa; phylum Chordata; class Aves; order Passeriformes; family Tyrannidae; genus Empidonax; species Empidonax traillii. Next base: position 338,136 of record NW_020955720.1, read on the forward strand.
TATGAAGCTTTCAGACACAAAATATTCCTGGCCAGCACGCATTTTTCCATGAGCAGGATGATTTATTTCTTAGTAGGAATGTGTTTGCTTGCTTGGGCACTTTCTTCCATGCATCTCCCAGTCAGAATACCAATCAAGTGGAAATTTCTTGAGACAAAAATCTTGAACACAAAAGCAGAAAGCTATTTTCTGCCAATCAGTAAATTCCCATTTATGGTTTTATACTCTTTGCTGACTTCCAGTCTGTATTGGAATCAACCCTTTGACTATGATGAACAGAACATTTATCATCATTATCTGGAGTTTGCTCTTTCTGTGTCCCAAAGGCATCTGAGCTTTCAATATCTTTTAAAGTTCAGCTGAGCTAAAAATGGTCAAAACCAACACTGCGGCTTTAGAGAAATCACTGAAAGCCTTTCTGAGGCTGCAAGTAATATTAAAAGCTGTAATCCTTGTTTAAACTCTGATGATGAACATTACTTAGCCCTTTCCCTGAGGCCAGTTCAGAGTTTTGCATCTTGTCAGTGCTAAGCGACGTACTGCCTATCTGGTCGTCTTTGTTTGTGAACGGGCTTGTTTGGGTTGACACGGAAAAGGAGAGATCTGCATGAGTAACTGTGCAGAAAAACACAAGCCTGTGCTCTCTTCAAGCTCTATGCTAGCCAGAAATACCAGCCAAACCAGTGCCAAAATAGAGACTGTGTGGCTGTATCAGTAGGGCACCAAGCTCAAATGGTCTTTTCATGAGGGTTTGACTTCCACAGCCTGTGATCAGGCAACCAGATATTGCATATTTTGAACTTAGCAAGGCCTTTGGCATTCCCTGCTACAGTCTCCTTGCAACCAAACTGGTATGGTATCAACTGGAGAAGTGGAACATAAGGTGGGTGGAAACCTGGTTGGTCAGACGGTTGTGACCAACAGAATAAAATCCACCAAACAGCCCACTGATACTAGAGAGCCACAATAGCACTTTTGCTAACACCAGAATAGCGGAATGAAGTGAGACCTCAGCAATAACACCAACCTGGGGGAGCAATGGGCACACTGGTAGGTCAGGCTGCTATTCAGGGAGCTGGGCTGGGCAGGCAGGAGAGAGCGTGGATGGGAACATCCTGAAATTCAGCAAAGTCATGTGTCTGGGAAGTGACAAGCCCTGCAGCACCACATGCTAGGGTGGGCTGACTGGCAAGCAGGGATCAGTCTGGATCTGGCCTCCCAGCCCATGTGGTGTGGACACCGCAGCTGGAGGTGCAGCCAGGTCCCACAGCAGTCATGTCAGGGCACCAGCACTGCGAGCTGACGTCTGCAGCAAAGATCATGAAGAGTGAAGCACCATGCAAGAAGCTGGGCAAAACTGTTCTGGCAAGTGTTGCTCCATATAAGCCAAGTGGTGTAAATATGCACCTGGCTTCCTGTGCTCCCCCCATGAGAAGAACAAAGGTATATGGGAGAAGAGGAGTGGAGGTGCTATGGCACTGCTGTCCTTGTCCCTTGTGCAGCTTGTGGAAGTTTCCCTGGATTAAGACACAGCTCCTTTTCTTGTTGGGGTAAATCTACTGCCCCCAGCCTGGCCAAGGAGTCCTTCCTGGGAGATCAGCCTGCTCCAGCATCAGGAAGGGATTTCTGTGTCTGTTTCTGTGAGGGCTCATCTTCCATTATTTGTCACCCAACCTGGGGGCTCTGTGTCCTGCACCCTATGACTTCACAGGGAAAGGCACAAGGCTTCTGCTGAAATTCTGAGATGACCAAAGCTCAGTGTGTGAGCTCAACATGTAACACACTGGCAGAGAGTTCCATCTGAGGATATGAAAGTGCACTAATAAACATGTATGTGCTAGCTCATGGCACATCCAGTTATCTCAGGATGAAAAACTCAGCACTGACAGCACCCTCAAGTCCACAACCAATCTAATATCCTATTTCTCTTTTCCTAAAGATTTTAAGGTCACTGAAAATGTTCAGTCTTTAAATTTCATGACTATGTGATTTTCCTTCCTGTCCTCTTTTAACCTCGAGACAAAACATTTACTGATAACTTCAGCATAGCTCTTGCTTTGTGACTCCTCTCAAAATGAGGCAAGTCCTGCAATGGTGTATATCCCTCTATTATTTACTGCTATCAATTGAAAATGCTTTTGTGATATTTCAGAGGATATTTTACAACCTCTTCCTCTAGCTGAATACAATTTGTTTGGCTCATTACTTAGAAAAACCCTTGCCATAACAAACATACTACTTCAAAGCAGGGTTAAAATGTACTCAAATTACATTGCTCTGTTATTACAAACACGAACATATATCGAGAGAAAATTACAATACTCTGTTATTGCTAACACTAAGGTAAATCGAGAGCTGTACTTACATAAGCAGTTGGATAAGGTTTAACCGCACTTGCTTTTGTGCAGAAATCAAATTCTGGTATGGAAAAATACCATATTTTGCATTCAGAAGAACTGAGCATTTGGCTGTGGATGGAATGCAGTTTTGTTTTGTAAGCAGAAGTTAGTAATTATCAGACTTGCCCATGGCTGTTTCATGGGAGGTAGGAATATGAATATATTCATATTTACTGGTGCTTTAGAGGGAATTACAGTTCATGTTAATACATCTAAATTAAGTTTCTTTTTGAATGAATTCCTATAAATGCAGACAACTTTATACAAAATTTGTAGTTAAACTGTCCAACACAGAAATATATGGAAACCTTTCCCTTAAAAAAAAAAAAAAAATTACAACAGACCTATTTTCATTTTCTCTTGTCATGCATCTGCTTTGCCTTCCATCCTCCTTCTCTGCTTGTGCTTTCCCTCTCTCTCTCTGTTCCCCTTTACCTTTCAGAGCAGCAGCATCTGCAGCACTACCCACAGCTGAGCTTCCCCATCGCTGGCTCTAGGGGAGCTGGCAGCAGCTCACCTTTAAATCTCGGGTGTGCGGCAACTGCGTTTGTGCCTGCGTTTTAAAGCAGGAAGCTTATGGAAAGGTTCAGGAGAGATAAAAAGCTAATGAAATGCCACACTAAAAAAAAAAAAAAATAACACCTGCGAGCGCGAATTATCCTTGACGCACCAGGAACGCTGAGAAAACCAGTGCCGGGGAATCTTTACCTTGCCACATCCAGAGCTGCTAAACCCCCTCACGGAAGGGAAGGTCCCTGCCTGTTATTTATAATTAACGCCTGTGCTCCCTAAGGGCTCTCGTGACAAGCAACAGCCTCCCTGCCCTGAGAAGAAAGCCCATCCCTGCCCCGAGGAGCTCGTTCTGGTGTGTGTTTGAGACGGGAGATACCCGCGGGGCAGACTGGGGCATGAACGCAGGGAAGGGGAGGCAGTGCCGCCTCGCACAGTGCACATTAGCATCCCATTCCCCAGCCTGCTCAGGGTTACCCAGACTTGCGCAAAGCTCAGAGTGAGATCTGCTGGAAGAATTTTTGAAAATCTGGATTTATGGTCATTGTCAGGGTTTTTCTTTTTTCTTCTCCACTACAAAGAACAGCATAGGAGAAAGCAGAAAAGAACTTGATTGAAAATTTGGCAAACGAGTGACAACAGATGATGCTCTCAGCCAAGAGGAAGCAGGGGGATACAGTTTCAAAATGCTGAGGGATGAGAAAGGAAATAGGGTATAAAAGGTCTTTGGGTCATAGTGACCCCAAATCTGGCCCCACTGGGACAGCACCCCCCATCTGCAGCCAACATCTGCGGTGGGGATGCAGGACTGGTCTCTGCTTTGGGAGGAGAGATTTCTTCCTGCACAAATGAGGCAACACTTTCCCCTCTTGGAAAGAAAGTGGGAGACTACTTGCCTGTTCCCAGGAGCCTGAGCTGGCCAAGTAAATAAGGAAAATAAAATTCACACATAACTGGTGCAGTCCTTGGTACGTGCTGAAGGCTTTAGGGAATTCATTTGAGCATTATCATGCATCCTGTTATCACACTAAATCTCAAAAACTCCAAAGAAGTCAATATTCAGTTAATATTTATTACATCTGCATCTTTGCTAAGGAAATGCAGATGAAGTTTCCCCTGCAGATATAGGTAACAGCTAAAGCTTCACTGAGTTCTCTACATGAGAAAATACAGCAATGATATCCAGAGAGATTTTTAGTTTATCAAT
>NW_020955720.1:342827-345886 GCF_003031625.1 Empidonax traillii
ACCCAAACTTACTTATAATCCTGTTATTTCACATTTAATGATAGAAAGGAAAAGAAGGGGGCACACAGGAGCTCCTCTTTTGATGAAAAATCCACAGGAAGAACAAGCCTATGGGATATGTGCCTGGTGTATGACTCTTTCACAGCCAGAGAAGCAGCAATTTTTGCTTGGGCGCTAAATCTGCCATCTTTTACTGGCAGTGGGGAAGGGGTCACAGTGAGGAGCTGGTGAAATACAAGCTGTTTGGTGCATTCATGCTGACAGTGCCACCCAGACTGTGCATTCTCCTGTTCCTCTCACCACAAAGACCTGCACACTTCCTTTACTCACCTCCTCCCAACAGCAGGAAGTTTGATGTCCAGGACCCTCCGCAGCACCATGCAAGCAGCAGTGCAGCCTTTGGAAGGAAAAGTAGGTGGGGAATAAATTGGGTCCTTGCTAAAAAAAGAACAAGCTGACAGCAAAGTAGCCTCACCTGATGTAAGGAAACACCAAATGATGATCACCTCCCAGCTACTCTGAGCTCAAGCTTGAGGGAAAGATGTCTGACCATGTGTTGTCGTTGTAAAGCTGTGCTAATATTTACATTCAGAAAGAGGTTCCTGATGGTAAAGGCAAGAAAACCACATCTTGTCTTCCAGCAGGGAAGTGCTGGAAAATATCTTTAAAGGCAGAAGGGAACATTAAGTAGAGAAGTGCTACTGCAGGTGAGAACAATTTTAGGTGTCCGCAGACAATCAATAATTTCTGATTTTAAATGGAGGAGAAAAAGAAAGGAGGGAGGAAGTAGCTCTAGGTGAATCAAATACAGTGAAAATTAGGCATTTCTTACTGCAGAGCAGGCCACAGCTGGCTAAATATGCACACATGACTCTGGCTGGAAAGCTGGCAGCAACCCTGAACATATGGCTTTTGCCATTGGGCAGGCAATTGCCTTTATGAACACGAATCTGTCTTACCCAAGAGGATGACTTTTGGCAATCAAAAGGCATAACAAATAGACTCAAAAATGAAGAAAAGGTGGGAGATGCAAAGTCATTTTATGGTAAAAACATTTTTGCAACAATGTGGGGGGCTGCTCCACTCACAAGCAGCAAAGCTACGACTGAGCTATGCAGGATAACTGCAACATCAGTAAATTACACAGGATGATTTTTCCCATAATTTTTCACATATGCAGGAAGGGGCCCCCACAGATTTTGAGCCCAACCCTGCCCCAGTGTTGACTACCCTGGGTTAAAAGACCTTTACCCTTGGGAAAAGATTGTTCCTTAAAGCTAATTGAAGTCTCTGTTTCTTCAGCTTGTGTCTGCTGAAGAATATTAGGTCAAAATGCCTAGATTTTCTAAAATGTCAGTATTTCTCTCAATGGGTAGGTTGTACCATGCCCATTTTTAGTTTTGATTTCTAGTGTGATCACTTGAGAGGACAGAATGGGAAATACAATAATTCAGACGCAGTAGGAAGGAATAGAAGGAAAAAAAGCAAATAGAGGGTACCTAACAAATCATTCTCCAGAGGACAATTCATTTTCTTTGAAATCCCAGTGCGGGATAGGATAAGAAAGGCTGGCTGTGGGACATGAGAAAAAGGTCTTGAGGTTACAACAGGAACAAAATAAAATGGTACGGTATGATTCAGAGTATGACTGTCCTAAGGAATCTGTAAAAATGACGCCGAGGAAAGTTATTCAGAAATACTGAGTAACCTGAAGAGTCTTGTCTTCCTCACAGCTCCCTTAAGGCAGACAATGAGCCGTTCAGAGGTATTTTATACATAGAAATAAATCACCTCTCTATATTACTCCAAAACTATCTTCACATCACTGGGGAAACATAATGTGTTAGAGAAAAACAAGTCTAAAACTTTTAAATATATCAGCTAAAAAAATGGACTTCTATCATAAATTTTAAATGAAAACCTGTAGTTGAGTGAACATCCATCATTTCTCATGACAATCACTTTTCTGTAACTAGAGTAGATATTTCATAGTAATAAAGATAAGTTCTTGTTCTTAAAAATTGTGTTTGATCAGATTTAGAGAGTAAAATCTATTTCCAAAGTCAGAGCAAGCATACTGCTAATCAGTCCGTGAGTTCAACTGTGGAATAAAAAGATTAATAAAAGAGGAATGCTTTCACAGTGAGCTGTCACATGGTCACAGCTGCTGTTGCTGTTCTGTCTCTACTGGAAGAACCCCACTTGAATCTCTTCTCCTGATCCTATAAGCCAACAACTACAGCTTGTTTATAAACATTCACAATACTACAGCATCTCTCACCTGCTTCAGATGAGGGTAGAGTGAATAAAAGGCACAGTTAAGTGAGAAACAAAGGTTTTGAGACAAAATCTTTACCAGATTTTGACAAGGGTGCTGCAGCTAACACGCAGGCATTTGTTAAAGGAGAGAGATTTACTACCTACAGAGAGAAGAAGGTCTCCAAATTTACTTTTTTTTTCATGAGAGTATGCTAATACATTTTGCTGGAGAAAAAAAGTGTTTCAGTAACAGGTGATCAATAGCAGTCTGATATGGTCCTCTGACTTTGCTTTCCACCTGGGTACTGGGAGAGCCCAGACTTCAACTTGTGACTGCCAAGGTAGAGATCATCCCAGTTTGTGTACAAACCTTTCTTTCTTCACTTGCTCATCCCTAAAATCAACTCTGAATACTAAACAGGCTCTGTCTCATAGGCTCCCAGGGAGACCAGTGCCCGGGTTCCAATGGCTGTCTCCCGTATGAGTCAATAGCACAGTCTGCAGTAGCTCATTTCTAGTAACGCTGTCCTAAAGGTTTTAGTTCAGCTTCAGTGGAAAGTCCCTGTAAATTAGAGTCTGGCTGCAAGTAGTCCTTAAAAATTAAGGAGTGCCTGCAGGTAACTATTTCCTGGTTAAAGGATGGTTTTCACACGCATTTTCATAGAGTTTGGGGTTACTTGGTTAAAGGCCACACCAAAACCAGAATTCTGCCATTTCTGTAATCTGTGTGTGTGTAAATAACGATTTACCCTTATGCAGCATCCAAGGGGGGCTGAATCCATCCCTGTACATTCTATGGA
>NW_020955720.1:346217-370477 GCF_003031625.1 Empidonax traillii
CTATTTCCTGGTTAAAGGATGGTTTTCACACGCATTTTCATAGAGTTTGGGGTTACTTGGTTAAAGGCCACACCAAAACCAGAATTCTGCCATTTCTGTAATCTGTGTGTGTGTAAATAACGATTTACCCTTATGCAGCATCCAAGGGGGGCTGAATCCATCCCTGTACATTCTATGGATTTTGGGAAACTGCAGTGATGGAAATGTTTTGCCAGTGCTTAGGGACTCTCTTGGTAGATAGCTCCAACTCTGCAGGTATTCGACTGGGAAATCCAGAGTGTGTTTTAAAACCTTGCAGCTACCAAACAACCCAGTTTCAAATCAACCATCAATGACACATTCCCTCATGCCACCTCTAGTTTTTGGAGTTTTTTCCCTTTAAGCTGTATGTCCCTATGCGTGTTTTGCTACCGCAGCCATTTCAGATAAAGTTGTAATTAGGTAAGCAACTCCTAAGCCTTTCAATATGTCACCTTCAGCAAAGGCAGATGATGAATGTTGATGAATTTTACTGTAGTCCTACTCATTATTCAGCCAATGCTGTCTGTAGCTCCCAAAAATAAAACACATGACAGCCTCTTGTCATCTACTGCAGCACAAACTACTTTTAAGAGACAACCCCCCATTTTTAATAGGAATAAAGCACAACTTTTCAGTTATCATTAGCAAGACTAATAATAACAGCTACTGACCTATGACCACAAATGAACCATTTCTCAGAGAAAGGCAATTAAAATCTGAAGTGACCAAATATCACAGGCAACTTCCCAGCCTATTCAAGTGCCTCATCATCCTCATGGTAAAGAATTTCTCCTGCATATCTAACCTAAATTTCCCCTCTTTCCCCACTATCCCTTGTCCTACCACTGGTTCCCGATGAAGAGTCCTCCTCCAGCTTTCTTGTAGGCCCCCCTTCAGTATGTACTGTCCTGTACTTATTAGCTTCTTAACCTATGAACCCTCAGGTTTTAAAAAGGAGGCCTCTAAATACCAGGGGAAAGACATCTGAGGAGGAAAACTACACTTAAAGCCAAGAGTGCCCTGGTTTTTAAGATGTTTTGATGACAGCACACGGCACTGTGCAAGTCTCTGCTCTGGTGTGCATCTCTGGATTGCTACAGACTCTGCTTGTAGGTTTTTATGTCCCCCACCCTTTTCAATAGCAGAGCCATCTCAAGGCAGGTGTCTAGGCAGTGTTCAATACAACACTGGAGCACTGCACTGTGGTTTTTCATGGAGAAAAATATCTTTGCTCCTTCTTGATTTCAGCCCCTTGAAGTCGATTTTCCCAGCCTGTGGCACAACCTGAATCCAAGCACCTGGAGGTGAAGCTCCCAGCCCCTGAATCTGGAAGCTGGTCTCTCTTCTCCAAAAACTCTTCTTCCTCCCCAACTCAATCAAATTCAACCTAATGAAAAGAGCAGACAGCTATGATGCCAGGCTCCACAAATGACCCAGTATCCTGAGAGTTTTGCTGTGCCCAAGAGGAGCTGGCTTGCCATGCTGGCATACAGTGATGTTCTTTCTCACTGTCAGATACATTGTTTTTTTGACCAAATAACTTGTAGCTACAACACCAGGTGCCGCAGAACCCTGTCAGGTTCTGTGCGGTGGGCACTGAGGCTGTAGCCCCCATACAAAGCCTTACACGACCTCCTCCCAGTTCCCCTACCCAAACAGAGGGTCTGAGAGGCATCAGGTGGCAGGGACACCATGCATGGCAAGAGGGAACATGGGTTGCCATAGGCTGCTCCCCTGGGTTGCAGGTCCCATAGCAGGTCTCCTCCTGGCAGATCTAAACGTAGCAGCTGAGTACACGTTATGGGCTACCCCCCCTGGGGGTCTGCCCCATGCCTTCATCTTCAACTTGTATGGGATCAACGTTCAAATCTGAGAATAAGAAGTTGCCTGGGTCTACAACTGCCCCATCCTCTCCAACGTTCCCCTCTCATTGCTTTTCCTCTTAATATCTCGGCAGGCCTCCTGAATGCTAATCAGACCCCACTTACCTAGCCAGTCACTGTCTCAGTATTCATTCTGATTTCAGATATCCCAAGCAGCATCTCTGTCTGATTGCTAGGTGGCTGACTTGCCAGATGCATAAAATCTGGGGGCTGGGGAAAAATAAGCAGAAAACACAGCCCTGGTGTCAGAAAGCACTGCCTCTGAGAGATGGTCCTACTTGATTTTGTCCCTTCATTACTTTTAGATCTAAAGAGAAAGTAGGCAGCATTTTTGATTCTAATTTCTTGTCTTTAAAAAAGGGATAATAATAATAGCAAAATAAGTGTTTTCAGGCAGAAGAAAGTGAATAGCAACATTTCTTAAACTATGTTAGGTAAGAGTGAAACAAGTGGCTTTTATGATCTTCAAATGTCACTGCAGTGGGCGACTATAAGTGATAAAATGGTTTCATGCCTCTTATGGCAAAATAAAAGTTAGAAACATGCATAAATAAAATTATTCCCAGTTTCCTAATAACAGGCAAACCTGTTTCATACAAATAAGTTAAATGGTGACAATCTAAATGCATTTCAGAAAGTTCCCTGTCTTCCTTTGAACTATTAAATAAATGCAGCTTTGTCCCTTTGGAGCTCTAATGAAAATACCATCAAAATCCAATTTACAGAATGCTGAGACATAGTGCAAGTTAGAAGTGTTAACTTAATTTATTTGCCTTAAACAATTATGGAGACCAGATTTGTCAGTCACATTTGGACGTGAAAGCCTGCTGTGTTTCAGCAGTAAGATGCTCCTGCTCTCACAGCACTTCAGGCTAGAAGCAGTCATTTCTTTGGCAGCCTCCCCCTATGGCCCTGGATGAGCTGAAGATACCACCCCACATCTCTGCAGCCAGACTGCAGGAAGCTCACCCTGCAGTGAACCTTCCACCACTTCCCTATTGGCTCTGGCACTTGCTGCTGGGTTTGCCTGATGATGACAAGTGCTTCATTCAACTCAAAAATTTTAAAAAAATGTTACTTGTATTGTTATTTATTTAGTTCTAATAAAGCTGAAGTAAGACCAACTTAGAATGGATTTGTCTGAGAGGAAAAGGGTGCATTCAGTGCAAGGAGCACACATGAAGATAGACACAATTTTGTAGTTGCCACTTTTCTCTGGAACTGAGTTGAACCCTTTTCTGATTTCTCAGCTTCCCCTGAGATTTTGTACAGGTAATTTCTAGTCTGCACAGACTCTCCTGTAGATGGAAACCCTCCTTCTCCCAAACTTCTGCCACTCTAATCTCTCTAGATTGCAATTTGTGTTCTTAAAGGTAGAGATCCTTTCACAGCATCACAGGGATGTTTTAGAGATACACAACACCATGACTGACCGCTCTTGGGCTTCATATGGAGACCTGGAGAAGAAAAAAAGAGATGTTCTAAATGCTTCTCCAAAGAACATAAGCCTTGCCCCCCAGTAACATCAGCAGCAAGTACCAGCTCTCTGGGAGATGCTCATTTATGGGCTTCCCTCCGTCTTCCTCCAATGCTTGCATTTCACCTTCATGCAAGTCTTGGGGCCACGTGATGGGAGCTGCAGGGAAGCTCCTTTCCCCCATCACTGATTCAATCATGCTTTAATACTGGCTGCGTGGCCCTTCCTCAGCTGATAATGTTCTTCTTTCTCTTGTTCTCAACAAGGTTAAAACAGAAATTAATAGTGGTTTGACAAGGTGCAAAAATGCTTGGGAGACAATAGGAATTTACAGTCACTGAATGTGGACACCACAATATGCACGTACGCAAGCCAAGGCATTGACAGCTCTGAATATGAATGCTGAAGTGACCATTTGTTTCGGGTGTGACAGCTTTTTGTCTGTCAAGGAAGACTAGCAGTGAACTGATACTTCACTCAGGAAATACATCAATTGTAAGCATATCAAAATACTCCTTGGAACACCCTATTTTTGGAACTTGTTGTTTTAAATACCACCCTTCACATAGCTTCTGGATAAAAATCTAAATATCTTTTTCAATTAACTGAGAGGGAGAAAGGGGCTAATTATTTTTCAGTTTTGTTTAGAAATAGAATTACAATGAGCAACATGAAACCCAAACTTACTAGCCACAGTAGAATATAGGATTTAATACAGAATTAAAAAAACCCACAACCCTAACCTCTACTTACCTTCATGCAAAAAGCATTAAGTGATGCAACACACAGACTTCTTTTTTATTTTGCTTTATTTAAGACAGTGTTCTAAACATCTTAGCACTGATGTGAGATGAATATGTAAACCAGACATACTAACTGCAGGTAGATATTGCATAAAATGTTTCATACCTATTGTTATCTACCACTTATTGCCCCCAAAGGATTGCACAGAACTTACAATCTGTGGCTGAGATACAATATATAAAAATGCAATGCTCCATCCATCACTGATGTGGAACTGGTTCAGGTATGAAACATGATGGTAGTTCAACTGCAACAATGCATCAGAGTTAAAGACAAGAAGCTATTAAATCCCATTATTGATATTTGGGTAGGCAGAATGTCATAGAAAGGAAACTTTTCTATTGTCTCCTGTTCTCAAAAGGCAAACTACTGAGGGTAGCAAAAGTGTTCATGAGCTCAATTGAAATTTTAACCTGAGAATTTAAACTTTAAAAAATCAACTGTAATCAGGCTGAAAGCTATAACCCATGGTAGCTGTGATGCTTAAAATGCCTTTATTGAGCTTGTTTCTCACTTCTGAGCATTTCCCGTTCCCCTTACAGAGGGTACTACCCAACTGTGGGTACATGGTCAGGTCTATTTGCAGGATGCTTAGGAAACCAATGTTTCCCAAGCCAGAAACATTTGGAAACTGAGTTTTGGAGGCTATCACATAGTAAACTTACATCCTATGAGCTTAACACCTGCTCTTCAGCAAAAATGGGACCAAGGATCCACCAAACGGAAATAAAAACTAAGCAACTTTAAATTTATTTTCTGTACATGAAAGCATTTTTCTTCTGGATATCTTGTCACCTGCACTACAGTCTCTATTTATCACTACACTCTTTTTATATGACTATCTTGGAGATCACCAACAATGTACACATGGCAGAGTGCAAACTGGGCCTTCAACAAGTAGTAGAGGCCAAAAGCACCTGGCTTCTATCCACTCTAACTTGTTTACATGAACTTGCTTCTAAATAACTTCCACATGACTTAAACTTGATTAGGAGACACTGCGGCTGAAGAGCTGAGTTTAGCTGCTCTTTTCAACCTAGGCAGGATTTTATGGAGTATCAAGGCTGTGGGTTTGCCTAATCTCAAGCTCAGCCTTCCCAAATCAAGTTTGAAATACTTTTCCATATAACGTAAAGGCATTTTAAGGCATTTTGAGGATTTCGAGCACAGATTAAACTATTTGAACCTACACAGCCTGTATGCATTCAGTAACAAATACAAAAACACACTTGAAGACCAGTCCCAGGCCCATACTGGTATTATGTAATGTTTTGCCTACAGGAAACACTTGTTACCTGAGCGCTGATCAGAGACAGCCCTGGTCTTAACTCCAGCACATTTTTAATTGAAGGACAGATGTTTGAAGGATAACACCTAAAAACTTAATCTCAGATTGATTTCACTGTGCCTTTAGGCTCAGAAAATTTTTCCTTTCTCCCAGGATGTCTCCTGCGTCTAGTCTGACATGTTCCTGCATCTCATTTGAGGTGAGCAGTGGTAAACGACAGCATGTCCACAGGTAATCCATTAAAGAGAGGTGGTGGCCAAGTATTTACTCCACACTAGCTGAAATGGCCATGAGAGAAGATGATACTACCAACATCCCAATTTCTCCAGTCTTCTCCTTCACTAGCATAAGTGCTGGTGTAATGTCTACCTTTAATTCTTTTGCCAAGCACATACACATTGGCCCCTCCTATAAAATCACTGCTTGTCAGCCAAACTGCTGCAGTGCACTTGAGAACGTTTCCAGCCTTTAGCAGGATTGTAACTCATGACAATACATGGGCTTCCTCTTTCCACTGAGGGGAAGATAGGCCCTGAGCTGATGCCAACAGCACAGCTCTAACTCCTCATGTGAAGGCTGTCCGGTCACTTCTGGACATGCCTTGAGCTGGGTGCGAACAGAGTTCAGTAGAATCAAAACTCTTATTGGTTTAGTTCAGCCAAAACTATGCAGCAGGTCTGGTGTCTGAGGTTTGGTTTAAAGGAAACACGACTGAATGCAAGTGGCTGATGATATGATTACAAATCAATGATCTGACCCTGTACGTGCATACACCTTTGTAAATCTATTAGAATCTAGAGTGCGATTTTGACTGGCAGTTCAGTACAGTCTGTTCTGAAGAGATGTGGAAGTAATTGCACATTTTAAACTAACTGCACAGATAGCTGCCACAGATATCCCAAATATCTTTGAGATATTGGGACAGATTCCTAAGAAACAGAAGTCTCAGGCATGATTGACATGGTAGTCAATCACCTTCCTGACCAGAAGAGGAAAAATATCAGTTCTCATTGAAGTTTGCTTCCTTTATCATTACAGGCACTTGCAGATTTAGGATCATGAATGTATCTACAATACAGAAGATCTGCCTCTAGCAATTACCTTACACTGTGCTGCAGTGCCACATGCAATTAAGACTGCTCCTTCAGCGTACCAGACAGGTGTACTTCTTGCCTAGAATCGCTTTTCATCTGACAGCACCTTGAAGGAAACTGGAAGAGACAAATGGAGAAAGCAGCTAAAGCAAAAGGGGGCATTCACAGTGTCTGGGAAAGTGGAGAACCTGAAGGAAAAGTGTGTAAGCTGAAGGAGGAGAAAAATTCCTAATCTAAGCCCCCGAAAACTCAGACAGGCTTCTCCCAAATGCCACCGAAGGCAAAAACAGGATATGTAACCGCAGCATAGGTAAGTGTTCAGAGATGTTGCAATGGGCCACCCAGCATCTCCCCCAGTGGTAGGCAGTTGTGGTGGGGACAACCTCCTGCACACAGCTTTGAGGTTACATTCAGCTCAGTCTCCCCTGTATGTCAGGCTCCCTGGGTTTCTGCTGCCTCTGCATTCCTCTTCCTACAAACCACTTTCCTGCTCTCTTTGCTGCGCTGTTTTTGGGTATCCACATCAGCAATCTTTGGTGCTTGTGAGGCATTTTTCAGAGGAAAAGCTTGAAAAATAATCGGGCGCCCTGTCAGTCTCAGCAGTGTCGCTGTGGGAACTGCCAAGCCAAAAAAGGGCGGCGGAGGGTTAGGGGAAGGAAAACTCTCTTCCCAGAGATCAGAGGAATGGGATTGAGTATGCTAATGAGGAAAAACTGATGTCACAACCGCATGTCACTGTACAGTTATCAGTATTTCACAGACTTCTGTTGGTATCAACAAACTTTTCATCAGGTTTATAAAGCTTCTTTTTTCCCAAATGTAAAAAATACAGATCAAAAGCAAAACCTCTCTGAATTTTGATTGCATGGGCTATTCTGCAGCCATATCCCATGGCTGCTCTAGCTGCTTTGATACAGCCAGAAGGTTGTGAATCTTTCCTATCTCCCTCACATAACTGGGAATGAGACCCTGTGTGTGCAAGGATCTTTGATTTAAAAGACCAATTCAAGTGGCCTTTGACCTGGCCAGGGTTTGCCACTTTCAGATAAGAAATAAATGTTCAGCTGCCTATGAGATGCCTCTCTTCCTCCCTTCAAACATCTTAAATACCAGTGATGCAATACAAGATGTGTGCAAGGTAAAAAAAAAGACCTAATCTGTGATTTTAATTGTTAAAATAACCATCTCTTCCCTTTGCATGAAGATGTGTGAATTTATATATTAAAATGCCATGTATTTGATAAATAGGCCTAAAGAGCAAGCCATCTGGCATCTTAAAAATATTGTGACAAATCTGACATTCTTTCCTCATTTTTATGAATGGCTTCCTACAATACAAGCAAACAGATTAAAGGTCACTGAAAAGGGAAAATATCTATTTGTGCCTGGTTTGCTTCCTTATGCTTTATGTTGGCCTGTGAATGTGAGATATTTCACCTCTGCTTTTGGGGAGGAGGGCAAAGAGGAGGCGGTGGGAGGACAGAGAGACCTTTACCTTAGAAATTGAGGGCAAATTGTTCAGTCTTCCCTGGAGACCTTGACTAATCAGGGAATTAGCAGAAGCCATGAGTGTGAAACCTGGCTCACTGAGAGAAGACTGAATTTTATTCAGGCTATTATTTATTTTTGTTAGTATCTATTAAACTTTTCAACCCTTTTTTTTTTTTCCAAGAGTCAGCAGTTTCCCTTCCATGTGGAGACCTCAGTGCCATCCCCAAACAGATCAATATTGCTACCAGCATGCATGACTTTTTTTAAGTTAGAGGTTGGACTTTGTGTAACTACAGCAGAAGAGGCCTTTCCTCCTTATTTCAAGGAGATAAAAGTAAAGCTGCAAACATTTTTAGGTGTCTTAAGGACCTTTTCCTGTGGAAGCCACTTTCCTTACAGTGGAGATCTTGGTGAGCATCCATATGGAAATTTGATCACCCGGCAATAAGGGTGCATCCCTGATGAAACCCATAACTCCCAAAGTTTTCTCAGACATTCCTAGCCACGACAGTGTTTGCCAAAGAGATACTCCAAAATCTCTCATACATCACTGCATATTTCCAGAGGTTAATGACAGTGTTGATTAGACTTCAGTGGTTGAACTCAGGCCCTGAAGATCAAGCACCATCAGCTGGATTTTAAGGCCTACTTGTGTTAAACTAGCCTGCACAACAGCTATTATTACAACAGGTAATAGACTCATCAACCAAAACCTCCACAGAAACATTCTTACCAGTTCAGAAGTTTCACTTATATTTTCACCATCTGCATGCAGTAAAACAGATGTCCAGATCCAAGACTCTTAAAGAGTACAACCCACAAACCCCAGGCTTAAGTCATGATCCTACAAAGTTTTTGGCGGAGTTCTCATGGATGCTGATGATAGAAGTGAGTCTTCATGTATGGTCAATACACAAAATTATCTGTATTAGTGCAGGTTACATCACCACGTTTGTGAACTCACCTGCTTTCACTCAGAAACACAGACACTGAAGTGCTTAAAAATACCAGCTGCTAATTTACAAAATTCTCATGTAAAAGCTTTTCTAGGAAATAAAATTGTTCTGAGCTGTGTTTTGCTGTAGCAGAATAAAAAAAAAAAAAAAAAAAAAAAAAAAAAAAAAAAAAAAAAAAAAAAAAAAAAAAAAAAAAAAAAAAAAAAAAAAAAAAAAAAAAAAAAAAAAAAAAAAAAAAAAAAAAAAAAAAAAAAAAAAAAAAAAAAAAGGAAACAAACAAACTAAAAAACCAAAACAAAACAAAACCACAAAACCAAGACTTTTGCAAATGGCTAAATACTCTAAAGTATAATTGTTTGAGGCATTTCACATCTCTACTTGTCAGAGGACAGCTAAAAATGTGGGAAACAGTATATTTTTATTTAATGTTTTCTGGGTTCCATTTACAAGACCGCTGATCTGTTTAGGCTTTTGAAATCCCTAGATTTTCCATTAAAAAATTTAACTCCCAAATGTTGAGGAAAATAACCAAGGAGTACCTAATTGCCAAGCATAGAAACAATTACTCCCATCCGAGCCAACTCTGCAGAAACAGCAGTTTGCAAAAAAGGTGTGTGCTCTCTGCCAGCAAAGGTTCAGAACTCCCACAGAAAAAGTCATTCAGGAATATGGATAGTTGCACTCTCTCCTGTGTTTGGGAAAAACCCTAGATTTCCATGAGCTGCTACATGCTGCCTTATACAAGAAAAAATAAAATAAAACAAATCAAAACCATATTCCTTCAATCTTGTGGCCTCTCTCCTGTTCAGACATGAGTAAGTGAATTGGTTATTTGGGCCAAGAGGTTTGGGAAAAAGATGCTTACTGCAGAACTAAGGAAAGCCTTTAGGTTAATGCTATATTTAAACTCCTTAAATGTAAACAACAAAAGCATCTTTAGAAGCTACAGGCCACGTCAGAAGAAAAGAAGTCTTACAGGGCTGAATCTGACCTCCTCTCCAACTTAGGTTTCTGTTGTGTTCTACCTCCCTCTGATGGTCCAGGATTCTGTCACTTCTATGTTCTGGGGATGTTTTACAGTATGTTATGCCAATGAGATGCTTTAAACAGGACTTTGAGAGCCCGTGCCTTGAGCTAATCATTCTCCCATTTACACCAGGAAAAGAGAAGACTGGCATGGTCATGGAGTGCTGTCAAAATGTGAAGAGAGTGACATGATAATATGTATTGACAGGACCAAAACCCTTGTCCCTTACAGACAGATTTTAAGTGTGACCAAAACACAGTCAATTTAAACACTTGTATTTGAGCACAGCTCCAGGCAACCTGACCATTACCAGAGGAAACAAAAGGCATAAAGAGTGATTGTCAGCTTCAAAACTGGGCCAGGCAGCCTCCAGATACCCCAGTACTGAGCTATGTGTGTAGATGTACCAGTTCAAACAGGATGTACCAGTACATCTTGTTTGAACACAGCCACTGCTGCTGCTGTTGTGGCTGCAGGTACTTGTTTTTGAGATGCCTTCAGTAACATCTCATTTCTTCAGCAAGGCCAGGAACACGGATATATCTCAAAGAATGGCAATTATCTCAGGAATTTCTCTGCTGAGCAAATGACTCACTGAGTTTTTAGCCCTCAATGCGGAACCAAAATCTAACAAAGAAAAGTTTAGAGTGGGGAAAAAGTTCATTTCACTGCAGAGAAGGACTTCTGGCTGCAAAGAAAATGAATACAATGGTCTGTTTAACTTGAACGATCTGTGGAAATGCCATTCATCAATAGATAATGCAATTTATTCCTCACACATTTGTCAGTGACTCTCAAAAGCATTGATAAGATCTCTACTGGCAGGCTCTAATTGTGTTTAAAGTTTGCCTGCTTAGTACAAGTGTTTAGAACAAAAAGAATTTGTTTCATATTTCTGATTTGAGAAACCTTTGTTGAACACTACCAATAAAGTAGCAAAATCAGTGATGTTGGACCTAGAAGGGTGGAAGGGTCACAAAGAGAATTTGCTTCTCCCTTCTTACATTTTTCTATCCCCAAAGAATTGTATCAGTAAATTTATATGAGGATTTTATCTTCTGTATGCACCCTGAAAAAAACTTTCTTACCACCAAACACACTCTGTTGATGAGCTTACAACTGTAAACAATAGAAAACATAATTTATTAACCTTGATAATAGAGCATGAGGGACAGAGCTAACAAATTGCTGAGGGTGAAGGCTGTGCCTACCTCTGGCTTTTTGCTTGTACATGTGTCCTCTCTAGAGCAACCCACAAAACTGACTAAGTGGGAGCCAGTCTGACTTCCCACCCATATGAGGGACAGCAAAGAAAAATATAAAGGAGAAAATTAAATGAGACCTCTCATTTTGGAGAGAAATATAACTTACCGTGCAATAAAGGAGTGAGAAAGAGAGGGGGTAGGTATTGCTTGCTAAATTTCATCAAATTCACAAGAAAGTCAAGCCAACAATCAATCACTCCACATTTACATCTCACCTTCAAAATCTAAGCACAGCTGAATTTTACATAGAGTCAATCCAAAGTATCTCAAGTCACAGATTTTTCAGAGTGAGAATGGCATTTGTTGGACTCAGGCAGAAATTAGGATAGGTACGCCGAACTGGTGAAGCCACGCACAAACTTGAAAAACAAAAATCCCAAAGGTCTTGCCAACGTTACATCCCCTTGGGTATACTTAGATTTCCGTGTGCATATTCTTGGGTCTAGCATGCCATGCTGAGATCTACTCTGTTACCCAAGTCCATGACTGGAGGTTGATCTGGTCCCTTTGAAGTGCAAAGTACCAGGGCAATTAAAACGATGAGCAGAGGAAAACCAGATATTGCTATGATGCCTTTGTAACTGAACTAGTGCCGCTTTCTTTTCTATGAAATATGTATTTCTAGAAGATACACACATGTGTGATTTTTAAGGCTGAGCCTTAACAGCTTTCCTATTCCCTTTTCATTGTTTTACAAGAGCATGCCACATTGTCTAGCAGATCACAGCTAACAGAAGTGTTTGATGGGACCATCAAGAGTGAGGATTGCTTTGGGAGACAGCCGAGTCAGGGACCTGATAAAATGTAATTTCATTGGTGGTGGCTGTGAAACATGCAGTCTTGGCCCAGTATAAGGATTTTCCAACTCAGAAAAATTCACCAAATCTTTCAAGAAGCATTTCTGAAAAATGGTCAGCAGTGGAGGGAAGGAAGATGGAACAGCCACAGCCCCCATTGGGTTGGAGAGTTTCTGAAACAGTCATGCAGCAAAATACTTCTGCTTCAGGCCAAACAGGAATCTTCCCAAGTTTACTCAGGGCACATAGGGCACACAGCACAACTTGGCTGGTGCTTCAGCACAGATAATCACAAGAATAAGAGAATGGAAATGAGGCCTCAGTGTCTGAAAAAGTATTTTGGAGCCATGGGAATTGGGAGGTGCTGGATTGTGATACAAGAAGGGCCCTTGTCTGACATGTCATCTTGACCCCTTCAGAGAGTGAAACTCCAGAAAAACATGTTTCCACACCATGTGTCATGGATGTGAACCTCTCCAGCTGTATTCATTGCACTGTATGGTGTCACTTGATAAGCAAGGAGAGGATATTTTAAAGTTCTCAAGAGCAAAATGGATTTTCTTAAGGAAAGAAAAGAAATAGAGGATGTAGACTCTAGAATCTTGGTGTTTAAATGAGATTCCTTCTGGCAACATTTATTAGATAAAAGTACAGTCCTGTCCTTTGGAAATGTCTTCATTTTATTGTAAGTAATATTTTGATCCATTACATCAGAAACAGTGAATCGCAAGGCTATTATACTTCAGGGAGTCAAACCCAGACCAAATGAATCCTGTTTTGTAATATATCACTCAGAGGACTGCAGTTCCTGTGGTTTTTTACAACCAGTCCTTTTATTAATTATTTGCACTGCAACAATGGAGATCAAGAGAATAAACTGGGGCACAACGACCCAGCCTCTGAATATTTCAAATTTAACAGAGGAAATAATCCCTGGCCCAAATACCTCAAGCTCTACAAACTTATGCAGAGGAACTCCTGGGAAATTGTGTTAAATAGAAGAAAATATGGTTCCTGCTGCAGAATTGTCATGCAACTCCAATCAACTGGACCATGCAAAACAAGTGAGGAAGTAGCTCAGTACATGGCAGGGCTTTTACCCTATGCCCCAAGGGCTGTTCTCTGGCTCAGCTCCCCTCTTAGTGCTGCAACTCTGCATTGCACCTGAGAATGCAGAAAGCTGTAGTAAATCGGATCCTGCAGGAAAGAATGCTGATTGTACCCCCCACACTGTGTTTTTGGCCAAGAGTGGAGTGTCACCCATTCAGCCCATCACTAACATCCAGCAGAGCAGTGAATTTCTTCTGAGTTCTTTTATCTATTCCAGAGGACAAAACCACTCTTACAAGGAGCCAGTTCAGCTGAGATAATGATTCCTGCATGGCATAGTTTAGCATTTAATAGACATAACACCATCTGTTCTAGCTTTAAACAATAAAATTGGAGACAACGGAACTAGCAGCTGCAATCATTAAAAAAAAAAAAAATAACAGAGGAAGGAGGTGAGTGACTACATGCAGTACATGCATAGAAAATGATTGCAGGGGAAACTTTCTCAAGGTACCCTGCAAGAGAGAGCTTATTGCTACCTTCTGTATTCTGCACAGCAGGTATCTATCATATTTTTTCTTATGTTTTAGAAGTAAACCAGTGGGGAAGAGAAGGAAATAGAGCTCTGCGCTGAAACAGTGAATCCCCATCAATGCTGATTTCTTCACAGCAAACAGGGATTCACAGCAAGACCTTTTTCTGATACTGGAGAGATGATTAGGATAAATGCAGTGGGGAAGACGACACTTTTCTCTGTGGGCTGCAGCGCGGTCTGAGTTGGACCTGGGGTTTATTTCCTGCTAAATCCAAGGTCTGCATTTTCCACAAGGCATACCTTTGCCAGCAATGCAGCACCAAGGGGCAGTGATGTTTCCAGAATCAAGAACAATACATTGAACAGGCGTGAGTTATGGTCACAGTAAAGTCATAGGCAGGCTATATTCTTTCTCTGCATCTTTTTCTAGACACCTTTTCTGCCAGTGAGCTACAGCAATAATTTGACTGCTTTCACTAACTCTCATCCAGAGTGTCTCTAGTCAGACAGTTAAAACCTAGAGTAGACATTTAGTTGTGTTTGAAAAGAAAAAAATATATTTCACAATATTTTTCTAAGGGAAATTGTGAAGCTGTAAAGTAAAAGCTGAAGTAAAAATCAACCAAATAGATGATCAATTTTTTTGAGTGTGTATAAGAATATGATTGCAGAAAAGCCTGTAAGGATATGCAACAGAAGAACTGAGATTCTGGGTCTGATTTTAAGCTTATGTAATCTTTTTACCTTAATCCAATGACATGTCTCAAAATCAAGAACATAGCTACTGTCAGGAGAGTTAAACCCATGTTAAAAAACACAGCTGGAATCAGGCTCAGTGTTTTGATGTCTCACATATCTCAACAACTCCTATTTAAAAACAACAACAAAAAAATCCCACTGTGAACAGAAAGCTTTGCCAAGGGCCTCAGAGGAATACCAGGAGAGTAACACTAGCAGAAGGGATATCAAGATCTGCCTGTGTCTTTAAGAGCAGAAGTGAAAAATATTTGGTGAAATAGCTGATAAAGAAAACCAACCTGAACTAAAGCCATTTGAACTAAAAGCCAAAACAACTTCCCCTTGTATGCACTACACCAAGAAATACACTGCAAATAAATAGAGTTAATATACAGCCCTCAATGCAGTACAGAGACTTTGAAATAAAGTCTAACTCTTCAGTTAAATCAGTATAACAATATACTGAAAGCCCTGCAGCCAAGCCTGTTTGTGCTACTTTAATAACAGCTGAGTGTCAATCTTGATTTTATTAATAACCTAATTAATAATGTAAAACACTAGTGAAATTTCAGTTGAAGCTTCTCTCAATTTGGCTTTCAAACATTTGCCTTTGGGGGTTTCTCTTTCCTAAACCCCTCTGCAATTTCTCCTGGCAGCCCTCCCCTCCTCCTTGATTGAAACCTGTTTTAGTGAAGAGGGCCTTGGGCCACCGCATTTGCCTAGAAGAGATGATCATAAATCATATCCTATGACTACATCACACACAAATTTGAAGAACAGAAAAGCCACACAATTAGTTGCCCTAAGTGTCACTAAAATGCATCCAGTGCAAAGAGGGGTGCAGACTCTGACAAGATGGTCCAGACACGTATTTTTCTTACTTATTAAACACTTCCTCTAACTAGGTTGCATTTTATTTCACTGTGTCTCTTATCCTGAAGCTTTTCTAAATTCCTTTTGTTTGCTGTTCCTTGGAAACCTGAAGTGGAAGCCTCCAGCTGGAGTCAGCTTCAGTAAGACATGCTGTGGGACTCTGTAACAGATAGGATCATGGGGAAACAGATGAGCAACAAAATGAGTTAGAATATGAGAAATGTCATGTTAAAAATTATGCAAGATGAGCTAATATACCAAAAACCTACCTTTAAGGATGATAAACTTTGGAAGAACTACTACAAAGTTAGAACAGCAGCATCTAAGTGGCAGAAGCCCAACTGGACAGATTTATTTCACCATTTTGACTTAGTTTTTGTAGATGCCATAACCTTTGCCTATGAAAAGCTTGTCTAAGATGGGTGCCAAGCAGAAACTTGTATAGCACAGTACTGGTTTTGTTTGGACATCTGCTGCTATTGCTCCCGTTTACAGGCTGCTGGTGAATGTTTGACTTGTTTGCAGTAAACATGATTGTTATTGAAGGTTTGAAGCATCTGTGTCATGTCTATGGAACTAAGCAGTGAAGAGCTTGGAGCTTGATGGGTGCACTTTGAAGCAAGCAATGAAATCAGCTATTTCAGTTCTGGATATTGCCTAAAGCTTTGGTCTCAGTGAAATAATATGCAACCTTTTTAGGCCTGAGGTATGAAAGAAGAATCAGTGTATATAAACCATTTTCATTTGCTTGCTTCCTCTATGCAGTGTTAACAGGACAGACGGAAGACTTGTGCTGATTAGCCAAGATAAAGCAATTGATATGCTCCTTGCAGGGACTTGTTATTCTGTTGTGTGGAAAAGAAAATATGCTGCTGAAACACGTTTCCTTGCCATGTGTTGTGAAATCATTAATAAATTCTATTTATTAATACTGACTAGATCGAGAGAGTGTGGTATATAAATAGTCCTAAAATACCACACTAAACAAATTTTAGCGTGGTATTTAAATAATAAAATAAATTTTTAGAAATCTCTCCTTTGAGCTGCACCTTGGTTTGTGACAGCACTGACAGACATGTGAGGAGCATGAGCAGTAGAGGTAAGATGTCCCACCATGTGGTCGGGAATATCTATGAAGCCCCAGCCCCTGAAGAGCTACCGCCCCACACCATGGAGAACTAACAAAGTACAGCCAGCACCCCAGTTCAACAACAGGTACCAGCAGGTACCCATATCAGCTCTTCTGTGCCACAGCTGACTCCCACCAAACTCCCACTCAACAGAGGCCACCTACCATGACACAGGGAAGTGATGGAGAAGCATCACCGCTGCCAGAAGGGAGTGGTGCCTCCCTCGGGGCTGTTTCCCCTACCCAGGCTCCCACGTCGGACACATACAAGCAACAGAAAAACCTGTTGCCTAGCTGCTCTTGTCCTAGCTAAACTATGAGAAGACATATTAAGAGTTATTCCATCTGCCTGGGGATATCCACAAAAATTGGCATTATTATTTCAAGGGGAGGGAACCCCTGAGGCTCCCTCTCTGCCACAGTCAGTGAAGGAAGAGGAGCTCCTTTCTGGACCATGTCACATCAAAATGGGGTCAGTTCCTTTTGTTTACCTTCATGTGCACTTTCAAAAGGCTTTTAAGGAATACTCCTTGAATACAAGGAGAAAAACACTTTTCACAACCTTAAAAATAAAAAATGAAAACAACAAGTAAAATTGATTAAAAACCTGAACTACACTTCTGAACACAGGGTTGATAATGTAGAGGTGTTTCTGTTATTGCTGAGCAGTGTTTACACTGAGTCAAGGCTTTTTCTGCTTCTTGTACTGCCACACCAGCAAGGAAGTTGGGGGTGCACGGGAGGTTGGGAGGAGACACAGCTGGGACAGGTGACCCAAACACAGCAAAGGGACACTCCACACCATATGACATCATGCTCAGCATATAAAATGGAGGGAAGAAGAAGGAAGCAGAGAATGTTTGGAGTGATGCATTCGTTCTTCCCAAGTAACTGTTATGTGTGACAGGGCCCTGTTCTCCTGGAGATGGCTGAGCACCTGCCTGCCCATGGGAAGCAGTGAATTAATTCCTTGTTTTGTTTTGCTTGCATGCATGGCTTTTGCTTTCCCTATTAAACTGTCTTTATCTCAACCCATGAATTTTCCAGCTTTTAGTCTCACAATTCTCTCCTTGATCCTACTGCTGGAGGAGGCTTGCCTGCTGACTGGGATTAAGCTACAATAGCTACTAAAGTAAAACTACACTGCAGCATATAGAGCAAATATATCTGTGATATATCTGCAAACATATCACAAATCTGGCTATTTGTGATATTTGTGATCAGGCTCATTCAGCTGTCCATGCTTCTAGGAAATCTCTGGCTCAATCTGTTGGTTCTGTTTTGTTCTTATTGTATTTTGCTATGACCTTAGTTTGGCTCTCTAATGTCAAGGTAAAGCCAGTGTGGTCTGTAAGTTCATCGCTAAGACTCTGATAAATAGTTTTCTAGAAAAAGTGTAACTCTACTTGAACTCTGCTGCTGCATAAAAGGGCTAGAGGCTGGCCTGTAATACAGTGACTTGCCCTCTGAAGAATCCTCTTTTACTGCCATGACTCTATCAAAGCCCAGAAATGGAAACAAAGGCAACAGGTTCAGACATAAATATCAACACTGTAGGTAAATAAACTAGGAAGATACAAACTCCATCCATAATTTCCTGCAATTGCCTTATAGTACCTGTCACATGCTGAAGTCACCTTCTCACAATCCATTTAGTCATTGGAGAATTGGCTTAACTAATTCCTAGTATGTTGAGATTCTTTTTTCTAGTGAATATGTAAAACTTCAGTGTCATATCAAAAAGGTATGCATCATCAACTAGAAAAGTTTGTCATTAAGAACGCAGCTGTTTTTTTCTAAGCTATTCCTCAGTAAAGGTTAAATGGTTAAAAACCCTCTACAGATACAGAAGTCTTCAAGAAGAAGTGTTAGAATTTGCCTAGTAAAGGGGTGTCAGTAGCTGAAATTTCAAAGCATATATTTGACAAGTGGGAGAAAAACCGAGAAGTCAGAGCTCAGAGATTCAATAAAGCATTGTGTCTGCAGGCAAAAATAAGAAGTGGAGAACTCTGTAGTGAACAGTAAGAGGACCTGGAAAGCAGGAAGGAAGATAATTTAAACTTAATAACTTCATGATAAATAGCCTGATCAAAAACTGCAAAGCAGATAAAAACCAGCTCTTCCAAGACTAGCTTGGAGATTTGTCAAAAAGTGATGCTTGAACGACCTCCAAAATGCTTCTATGCTCTCATAAGGCAGGACATCAGGAGAAACAAATAAACCAAAATTAAATTGGCAAACATAGAAAAATACTTCAGAAACTGGGAGGAAAAATTTGGCAATCTGTGAGGAGCAGGAAGTGGGAAGCAAGGGTGATAGGACTTTCTAGCAAAGCACAGCTGAGAGCTGGTAAGAGGCTTCCTTGACAACTGAATCACAGAATCATTAAGGTTGGAAAAGACCTTCAGGATCACTGAGTCCAACCTTTGAGCAATGTGCCACTAAGTGCCATGGTCAGTCATTTCTTAAACGCCTTCAGGGACTGTGATTCTACCACCGCTCTGGGCAATCTGGTACAATGCCTGAACACACTTTCAGTGAAGAAATTCTTCCTAATGTCCCACCTGAGCCTGCCCTGGCATAGCTTGAAACTGTATCCTGTTGTCCCATCACTTGTTGCCTGGGAGAAGAAGCCGATCCCCACCTCGCTGCAACCTCTTTTCAGGAAGTTGTAGAGAGTGATAAGGTCACCCCTGAGTCTCCTCCAGGCTAAATAACTCCAGCTCCCACAGTCAATCCTCATGTGACTTACTCTCCAGACCTTCCTCCACCAGCTTCATTGCCCTTCTCTGGACTCACTGCATCAACTCAATGTCTTTTGTGCAGTGAGGGGACAGAAACTGGGCACAGGATTCAAGGTATGGCTTCACCAGTGCTGAGTACAGGGGGATGATCGCTGCCCTGGTCCTGCTGGCCACACTATTCTTGATACGAGCCAAGATGCCATCGACCTTCTTGTCCACCTGGGCACACTGCTGGCTCATGTTCAGCTGGCTGTTGAACCCCCAGGTCCTTTTCTTCTAGGCAGCTTTCCAGCCACTCTTCCCTCTGCTGCGTGGGGCAGCTGTGACCCAAGTGCAGGACCTGGCATTTCACCTTTATTGAACCTCATGCAATTGGCCTCGGGCTACTGATCCAAATAATGCAAGGAAATATATGTCTGCATATGTGATAAGGAGGCACTGAAACACTTCGTCCCTTGTTAAGTCGCTTTATAAGACAGACAACACAAACACCCAACATTTTAAGAGAATAAGCAGCTGCCTCTTATTGACTCTTCTGGAAGAAGATCAAAAGCAATAAAATGTGGCACCGGAGAACAGTTCACCATATACCTTGCAGAGGACAGAAAAGCCTGGGAAAGATGTGGGAGAGCATCTCTTTGCACAAGTAATCTCTGCCAAGGGAGCGTGGTCAGGGGGTTGCCTCGCAGGGGCACAGACATAGAGGGGAAGCTTCTGGGGAATGGTGACTTTGAAACAGTTTTTACTTCTCTAATAGTCACTTATATAATTGGGGCATGGCAATAAGCTGAAGGAAAATACTGCTGGCAACAGCTCTGCCAGAAGAGAGGAGTGCATGGTCTCAAGTCAAGTATGCCCACATACTTCTCCCATTCCCGGGAAAGGAGACTGGGGGGATGTTAGCAGTGGAGGAGATGAAATGCCTCCTGTGACCCTGCACAAGCGTTCCCACAATTTCACAGCAGAGTGGCCCGTGCTCACTCATCCACAACGCTGGATTCCCATCACTGTAGCCTCACAGCACTCCAGATGAGAGCTGCTCTCCAGGAAGCAGAATAACATCCTCTTAAATTGTCAGTGTTTTACTGAACTTGTAACACACCAGGGAGGACCACAAGAGGAGACAGCATTTTAATCAGAGGATTTACCCGTTGCTGGGACAAAGCTAGGCAGGGAGCACACACACCTTCCCAGGGAAGGGGCAGGAAAGACACATGTGCAGGCACCAGGCTCTCCTTTTCCATGGGCTGTGAAGCAAAATTATTGTGGATGTTACAGAGGGGCACATCTGGCAAATACCAGATACAGACTTGAAATACTGTGAAACTAGGATTTAGGGTTATTTGATCTTCATTTCCAGTAGAAACTTTTTCTTTTGTATGAGTATAAAAATACTCCCAAGAGAAACTGTAACCCAAAGGCATCAGTTTTGATCTGAATTGTTCATTTTTGAAACAAGCCCTGATTTTAAGTGTTCATTATAAAATTCTCATATTTTCTTTTTTTTCCTGAATGAGTTCTGTGCAGCAAATCTCATCTTGTGAAGGAAGACAAGAAAGGAAAATAGGACACAGAAGGGAATACCAGAAATAATGAATGATTTTGCATTCCTCCAATTTTCAGGTATCAGAATCTGAAGTACCTTAAAAGGTAAATGAATTATTTTGAAAAACAGCTTTTAGGATATTCTTTCTAGAAATCAGATTTCTTCACAAGTTTTGAAATTAAGACTCAAAACGTCATTTAAAGTTCTTTAAAATAAAAGTCTTATTTTTAATGTCCTCTCTGTAAAGAATGGCCTCAGTTATCAACTCTCAAACTGCAGCTTCAGCCAAAGCAAATCCCAAAGCAAAAGTTAATTTTTGGTTCACACTTCTGGATATTCAGTTACACTGATGTCAGAAAAACTCTGTTCTGCAAAGGGACTAGATCTAGGGGTGTAACCCTGGTTACATGCAGGCTCCAGCAGACATGTTGATGACTCTTTCATGACTAAACTGACAACAAACTCTACCTACATAGGTGGAACTGAGGATTCCCTGAGCCAAACCCACAGATTTTAGGGGCCAACAGGTGCCAAAATAACAGAGTTTCTTCTGAAGACTGTATGCAACTTTGAGTAACTACTGTCACTACACTGAAAACAAATATTAAATCTGGAACAGTGGAAAAGCAGACTTAAAGTAATTACAAGAGATTTCTGAGTTGGAGTAGTTCTAAAAAGCATCTAGGCAGAGATGTAATGCAAGCTACCTTTGTGCAAAATTTTATTTTCAATGGAACATGATGCTTTAATGGCATCCTACATACATACACCCTTTCAAGTCAATGGGCATTGGCTTTGATTTCAGGAGGCTCCAGGGGGAAAAAGGGAGTGGAAAGCTTTTAAGCCTTGCATTTCACATCATCCAGCCTCCTTTATACATTGCATTTCCCTCTGACACAGCATCTCTGATGGCGAGGGACTAGCTCTCACTCTTGCTGCACGCCCAGTCCTTTGCAGAGTGCCACGACTCTGACATCCAGGAGGTGATAGTAAAGGCTTCAGACCATCCCTCCCTTTCCTGCACAGCTCCAAAATCAAGTTTCTTTGATTTCAAGACAGAACTGCTCTGAGATAAGGAAGCTTTCCCTGGACTGAAGTGGATCCATCTCTGTGAGCATCATAAGGTACTTCAAATGAAACTGACACCAAATTGCTGATTGTCAAGAGTCACCCAAAACTGGTGCTGCCTGAACAAAAGTGAGAATGCAAGATGGGGCAGGAGCCACACTCTAGACATGGTCAACATGCCCCATCCAAATCCCAAGTGGTCTGGGCACAACAGCCCCAGAGGACCAGAGTCACACTGGCAGTTTATCTGGGGGTTTAGAAGGTTAGGGGTAGTATAATTTGACTTCTAGCAGTACATACACGGGCATGTCCCCATGACCACAGGCAACAAGTATTTGACAAGTATTTGACAAGTATTAACATCACTGAGAGTAGTGGAGAGGATTTTTCATGAATTCTCAGCAATCACACACCCCAATAAAAATCCTGTGAGTAGGACTTTCTATTTCTGATCATGCAAACACTTTGGAAAATGCTGGCAGCATTTCTAAATTTCCAAATCAAGTGTGAAAATAAGAGCCTCTTTGCTCCAAAGGCCTGTGAATCTAGGCTAGGTATATGGAAGATAAGATTCAATTGCAATACAGGATTAAATAAATACATGAAGTTAAATGTTCCAAGCCAAACCTATAGTGAATCAAAATAGAATCACATCAGCAAGTTGCCCTAATCTGACAAATTCAACAAGTCATCTAGACTTGAGTTAATGCTATTGCCTCTCCAAAATTAGCATAATGATATTTCACAACTCCAGAAGCCTCAAGTTGGTTTAACCACTGGTGTTACTGAGTTCCAGGAGCCTTGCCAAGAAGCTGTGACATTTCTTTACTCATCACTATTGACATGATTGATGCCATCAATGAATTGGTCTTATTTCCTGTCCTCAGCCTGAGATGTTTGGCTCTGTACTATACCCTCTGACACTTAGTATGGAAACCAATCAGCTACATGCAGTGCTTTATGATAATTTCAGCTGACACAACTGCCAGGTAGTTGGAGTGACACCCTCCTGTCAAGGAACCAGAGTGCCTGTGAAGATCAAGGCTGTTAAGCTGGGCATGACAATGAAGACTTTGTTTTGTGAGCACTTCACCTCAGAGGTGAGTGTCTGAGTGCTGACAGACAGCATAAGACATAGTCATTGAGCCAACAGCAGCTGATGCTATTTTAAAGTTGGTTTTGGCATCTAGTGAAGGGACCATTAAAGAGCTGCTTGTAGAAAATAGTCTGGGATGGGGAAATCCCAAGCTCTTCCTCTTTAATGAATCAAATAGACAAATGGGAGTCTCTTACAAAGGCGCATGTGGAAAAGATCTTCTGGAAATGCAAATCTGCTGGACTGAAAAGCTCAGAGTCTTTGGCATGCCAAAGGCTTGATATTTCCATACATGCAAGAGAAAAATAAGTCCTCTTTGAAGTTTCCACCTGAAGTCAGGGGCAAAGCCTGTGGGAAAGGATTCCCAGAGAAAAGAAGGACAGATCATTTGGCCTGTTAAAAGAAAGGATGGGATTTAGAGTCCAAAAACATTTAGAAGTATCTAGAATCCATCCAAAATCTAAGTTGAGATGGTTTTGCCCGTTTTTATCCAGAACAATCATGTTAAAGAGGCAAAGGCAGCCCATCTGACCTCCATCATAGGGGGTTGTGCAGCATTGCATGGAAGAAGAGCAGTTACTTTTTAAAGAAAGAGATGAAAAGAGCTTGGAGAGCATCCTTGAGATATAACAGTCTGTCCTCACCAGCAACTGTTAAGAAGGAAGCTAGAAAGGAGTCCTTAAAGACATAAAAGGGGACAATATTTGGCTTATGTTTAGCAATTCCAGTCAGACTAGACTTTAGTCTTTCTTTGATGTAAAACTTATTTTCAAGACAAAGGAAAAATTGGTAAATTGTATCTATTGGAACTTCATTAAACCACTATGGAGCATTATGACAAAAATTGAGAATTAATAGAGGAAACTTCAAGTACTTAAAGTGACTACAACCAGCTGGGCTGAACAAAGGTTTCATCAGGCCAGAGGAAGATTATGAGCAGAATTCATTACTGATCAATCTTTTCAATTTTTCTATTCATATTCATTAGTGTTTTCATTACTTGCACTGTGCAATCAGCACATTTCTTACCAAGATTTCAAAGTGAGAACTCACTGTTAGTAAAGAGGACAATTAGAAAATTGTCTAAGAAAAACTAGACACCCCTGAAGAGAGGAACAAATGGAAATTTAATTATAAGAAGTACTAGATGGTGCACTTAAACGCCATAGTGAATCAGATACTTCTCAGCTGGATGCTAGGAAAGGTAGGGAAGAGGGAGCTGTTTTACAATTGACATTGAAGACCTTGGTTTGTTCTTTACTGGCTGTGAGACAGGACTGAGGGGACACACAGCTGCCCTCTGTAAGGAGGGGTCAGAAGAACAGAGCTGCCCTTAGAAGAACAACGTAGGAGTATAAACTGGCCAAGAATAAATGTA
>NW_020955720.1:371149-372436 GCF_003031625.1 Empidonax traillii
GAAAGGTAGGGAAGAGGGAGCTGTTTTACAATTGACATTGAAGACCTTGGTTTGTTCTTTACTGGCTGTGAGACAGGACTGAGGGGACACACAGCTGCCCTCTGTAAGGAGGGGTCAGAAGAACAGAGCTGCCCTTAGAAGAACAACGTAGGAGTATAAACTGGCCAAGAATAAATGTAACTTGGGGACTAGAGCACTTGGGTGTTGAAGCAGCATCCAAAATAAGTAAGAGAAGCCAAATAATTTGAACCATCATATTTTCAAATGTACAGCCTTTATATGGTCTATAAATATTCTATAAATCAGCAACAGAGCATGCACAGCTCATCAGAGATGAAGTGTGCTGTAGTCAGCTTCAGGTTCTGATTTCCCCTTTGAGTTGTTGAAGTTTTTCACTAGAATTACAGGATCTTTGCACATATAATCCAAACTGCCTGAAAAATACTACTATTCTAAAGTGGATCTGGACTCATTGATGGTGGGAATTATTCAATATGGTAGCTTGCAACAGCAAAGGCTCAGGCCTGTGCCTGTAGAAATCCGTTTTACGTGCTAACTTAGACTACAAGCTGTTGTCCCCACATCTCTAGGTCAGGAAATAGAAGAGAAGATATAGGAATGGCTGTACTGTGGGGGATCAAAGGTGCCCCAGCTCCTCTCAGAGGGTGTTTTCTACAACTAGTAGAGCGCAAAAACAGGGCAAGACCAAAGAAATGCTTCACTACACGCTCTTCTAGGGAGTAGGGATTGAGAAACTCTATTAAGGTGATAAGAAATGAAAGATTATCACTTTATAGAAGGTGATAATATCCTGCCCTCACTGGAGTCACTGCCTTGTCTATCAAGTAAGCCAAAAAATGCCACTGAGCATAGCCTCTGTGTTAGAGAAGAGCAAATATATTTTGGACTCAGAGTCACAAGATGCTGCACTGTGACTTCCCACGTAATTTATTTCTCCTGTCCCCAGAGCTTTTTCTCACAAGTTCTGTTAGTAGAAATCAGGGAAACTCCTACCCTAAAACTGTGCTACTACATGGCACATAGTCACAGCATTTCTCTGTATTATTTCTGTAAGAAAAATATGAATAAGTGAAAACGAGTTGACCTTCTTGATAGGGTGCTATCAGCTTTGCCTGAACCTTGATTTTTTTTAAATATGCAAAGGTATGTTATGAGTTCAAACAGATCTAAATACATAGTTGTATTGGGGTTGCAAGACAGACCTGCCACTACCCTTACCTCAACCCACAAGCCTTTTGTTATATTTTCTCTCCCCTGTCCAGTTGA
>NW_020955720.1:372751-410868 GCF_003031625.1 Empidonax traillii
CTTGATAGGGTGCTATCAGCTTTGCCTGAACCTTGATTTTTTTTAAATATGCAAAGGTATGTTATGAGTTCAAACAGATCTAAATACATAGTTGTATTGGGGTTGCAAGACAGACCTGCCACTACCCTTACCTCAACCCACAAGCCTTTTGTTATATTTTCTCTCCCCTGTCCAGTTGAGTAGGGGAGCAATAGAAGAGAGTTGATTGATGTGTACCTCACATCCAGCCAGGGTCAACCCACCACAAAAGCAAATTCATGTAGTTATGCATTAAGATCCCATGCAGATATGAAGTAATCAGCCCTCAGCAGCCCTGAGCTTTTTTGTGTTTCCCACTGTAAGACTACAATGGAGCAAACTTCTGCACAGCATTATGAAAATGCATAATTCCATTTCTATAGTGATGAATGCTGCAATGTGCAAATCTGAATCCAAGAAAAATGCTATTATTCTAGAAGGTATTTATATCATATGTTGGTGCTGTTCTATAATAAAGGGAATTAGTTGAACTACTGCCTTCCAGGCCAACACACCTCCAATTTCCTTGACTGTTTGGCCCGGTTCTTTTGTTATCTTAGCTCCATTCCCTGAAGAAATTTAGATGGGAATTTCTCTAATTTACAGCAATGTACTGGCAAGCTTGGTAGTAACTCCTCTCGGTAGCAGGGATACTAATCATCTTGATTTAGAGGCTATAACACAGCTTTCCAGTGTGCAGGCAGCAGAAATGCAGTGTGCAAGAAGAAAATCAGAGCTGATGGCCCCCAGGAATAAAGCCTGCTCCAGCAACTGGCTCTTTGCCAATCATCAAGACAAAGGAGAGTGGAGATCTTCGGTAAAATAAAGCATAAAGGAAACTGCAAAAATGTTTTTGAGCAAGACAGGCCCATATTCATCATCCACACAGTAAACAGGCTCAATAACAGCAATTTCTATGAATTTCAAGTAGGCGCAAAGGTTCGTCAGCGAATGACTGGAGTAACAGAGTTCATCCATCAAAGCCTCAATTACTCCCAGTTATCTGGGAGGGGGTATGGTTTAAGTACAGACCATTGCTTGCTTCAGCTCAGCTTTCTGCCATTTGTGTCAGAGGGTTTGTTTTTCTGGAAAACATGACACTTTCTGTAACAGCAAAAAATATGCTCTCCAGAAGGTTTGGATGGGCAGGTATATCAGTGAGGCTCTGCTACAGCCTAGGCTGAGGTCAGCACATCAGAAAGCCAAGGAAGCTGGAAACAAGCATATGTCCATAAATGTAATGTAATGGCCAGTCTTCGTGAACGAAGAACCAGGGAAGGTCTTTCCACCTTCCAGCCTGCGCATTGGATTTTTTAGGTGAGACACAGTGTGTGCGGAACTGAGCCCACCCTTTAATCCTGAGGTTCATCTGCCGGGGCCAAGCACGCTTGGACAGTGGCAGTGAGGTCCTCAGGACGTAGATGGATTGCCTTACAGGGCTAACGAGCTCCATCTGCCTGGGGAGGGGCCCTGACCGGGAATCGAACCTGGGTCTCTGCGTTGATAGCGCAGTGCCTTTCCTCTAGACCACCAGGGGCTCCATGTCCATAAATAACTCAAAAAGGAAAACTATTTTTGCTGGAAAGGTAGATAAATAAATCTGGAAAGGAATATACCTAGATCTGCTTTCAAAACTGGGTGAGGGAAGAATTTTTAAAGCCTGCCTCCTGCCCCTTCTCCTTTCAGCACACAGGGACACATCTCTGTCCATGTCGTTGAGGGATCCCTGTACCCTGGAGGAGGATAAGTACTAGGAAACAGCTTGGTATATGGTAATCCCAGTCAGCTGTGAGATGGGATCAGACTGAGTCTTGGGTTCTGCTATAATCTCTTCAATGTGATATTTGGCCTTGTGCTGTCCCCTAGACAGAAAGCACCAGGAGGTCCTGAGTCTAGGTAGACATAGGGAACTGGAAGAAGGTGAAGATTTGCACTTAAAGAGCTCCATCTTCTTCCAGACTGGAAGTGTTGTCTTTTCTAAAATAACAATTATTGTGACTCATGATTTTCCTGGCTGGTGCATCCTAATTACAAATGGTTGTTTGTTTTGTGTGTGCATTACACTGAATTACATCTTAGGTGGAAAGCTGTCATTTTATTCTCCAAAAATCAAGAAAAAAAAATAATAATAAAAAAATTAGTCTGTCGCACATTTAAGACTCCTCAACATTGACTTTCTGGAAATTTAGGTAGTCTTTGAAAAACAGTCTAAATCACTAAGAGCAACAGGAAATATTTCATCTGGCAGCACTCTTAGACAAAGGGAAGTAATGAATGTGGACTCCTGAATATGAAGCCAGACACTAGGGGGGACACCAGAGGAGTCCTGCCCTTATGAGAAATAAAATGAGACAGGATACAACATTTTCATTCAGCAAGACTAGAAAGAGAAATCAATGGAAATATTCATATTCCTTATGAAATAATCCTATGAATAAACCCAGTAAGCTAAAAAACCACAAAAAACTGCAATGCCCCATAAAAGGGTTCTGCTTCTATTCACTAGTCTGGAAAAAGCAGATTGCTGGAGTGGTTTTGCCAACCCAGAATAAGAGAGGTAATTGAAAGTTATTGCTGACTTTATAAGGCTTTTAAAGATTCTCCTGACAGATTTACGCCAGCTCAGGTATTTTTGGCTTATGCCACCTAAAAGCTTGTCTCGCAGAGTTCAACCAGCCTTCAGCAGGTTGTGCAGCAGATCAGGACCCAGCTTTCTCTGAGTCACACGAATTACTTAAAATTATTACTAATTTGCCAGCTTGAAGTTAAACTCCAACTTCCAGGCTTTGCCAGTTCATGCAACTAGTGAATTCCCCCAGACACTGTAAAATAAATGGGGAGTGGTGTACCTGATGCTGTACTCAATGCCACTGTCACCTGCTCAGTCCAAGGTCATTTTTATGACCTTAATGCTTTAAGGATAACAAACTTCAAATGCACAAAATTGACTGAGCTTAACAGATTTTAGAAGTTGGAAACAAACTCCTCATGGATCCACTGGCAGCATCCTACAATTGTAAACGCCAAATAAACAGCCAGACCAATCTGCAGTAAATTAGTAGAGTAAAACTGGGACCATTATGCACTAAGACATTGAGCAACAGCTCATATCAGGTGTATGAATGCCCAGGAAATGCCTTAGGAAAATGACCAATTGGAAAATGTGTGGTGATCCCATCTGCTGCCATTTTTGGTGGTCTCCCTATCTTAACACCTCAGTCTGCACTGGTGCAATGATCAAACTGTGTCTGCTGGCTCTAATGGGATTCCAGGCCTTGATGTCTGCCTTCCTCAGACTCCCCGTGGACAAAATAATATATAAATATAAACAACAAGATCTGTTCCCTCTTAGAAAAAAAATTTTTTTTTTAGAAAGTATATGCCCCTGTATTTGATATTGCAATCCAACAAAATCCAAAGAACACCAGTATGAACAATTTGGTTACGATGGGAAAGGAGAGAAACCAAGTTCTTTTCCAAGTATTTTTTGTGTTTATTCTCAGGTTGTTGATATATTTTGTAAACTGCAAAGATTAAATAGATCCCTGGGGCTCCCAGGTGTGAGAGATCAGCACTACTGAAAGTAGCTGAGGGAGGGAATGTTCACAAACTATATCCTGTCATCATTAAATCATTTTGCTGAATACATCAAAATGCTAAACACAAATATTTACATATAAATCAATTCATCTATCTATTCATGTTACAAGCACAAATACACAAAAATGTGCAGAAATAGAATGCATGCCTTCAATGTTTCCCCCCAAAAAACAATCAAAAAGGAAATTCATGATGAGAAAAAGCTAACTCACAACCTGGTATGTAACTGAACAGTCAAATCAGCAGCTTGAGTTTGTAAACAAGCAAATCAAGCCGTTCAGAGCAGCATGAATCACCTCTGTTCATCTCAGTGGGGCATTAGCGTCATTCCCAGTAATGAGCCTCTAACACGTTAACACTGTAAATTATTTCACTGCTGACCAAAGTGTGCGATGGGTGGAAGAAATAAAAAGAAAACTGCATGACGTACTTGGAGCAATACCCTATTTTGGCAGTGTGGGGGTGGAGAAGTGTCAGCTCCTAGGTGGTCCCCAGGACATGAAGGAGCCATGTCCCACAGCCCTGGGGAGCCGTTCCAGGCAAGAACCTGGCTCACCATTTCCCAAAGAGATTCCTCCGTGGGGAGGGATTCAAAATTATAGGTAGTTACCACGACCACCCAGTTCAAACTCAGCAACCCCTACGCTCCTCACGTTGTGGTCACTCTACACAGCCCTTACTGATGCCTGTGATCTTGAGCAGTACTGCAAATCTTGTTGGTACTTTGATTACCGTTCCTAGGAGTGCAGGCTTTGTTCCACTAAAATAAAGG
Source organism: Empidonax traillii (assembly GCF_003031625.1). Taxonomy (NCBI): domain Eukaryota; kingdom Metazoa; phylum Chordata; class Aves; order Passeriformes; family Tyrannidae; genus Empidonax; species Empidonax traillii. Next base: position 377,142 of record NW_020955720.1, read on the forward strand.
CAGGGGTTGCAGAATGAGACCTTCAGCACGGTAGGATAAAGCCTCCGTCTGTTTACATTAAGGTATGACACTAACTTATCATCTCACAGAGCCCAAGATAGGCAGGAACAGCACAGAGCATCCACAGAGATTTTGTTTTCTTTCAGAATCCTTCATGTCCCCTCTCATAAAACCTACACGACAAAAGGGGACCAAACTCCAAACACACAGTGGAGATTTTAGGCAATTATTGATTTTGCTATTCAAGTAGAAATAGCAGTTCCCATGGCAACGAGCCCATCACTCCCTACCTATGGCATCACTTGCTCTCATAACACAAGCTCTTTATTTAAAGAAGTATGTATGTTCACACAGCTGCCCCTCAGAGACTGATTTCCTTTCATTTCACACTGACATAAGTGATGAACCACCCGGTGTCTCGCTGCTTGAAACCACACTCTGAGCTTTGCCCACATCCTGCAGTTTCCACGGGGCTGCAGTGTGGGGAATAGACCACCCATAGGTCCTGGGGCTAATGATGCTCCAAAGCATGTCCAGCTGAACCCTGTGAGGGAGTACCCCATCATGCTCTGACTGGGCCCCCACTGAAACCCCACTTCTTTTGCATCAACACTACACAAAAACAGAGGAGCCCCCTAATTTTTCTTAGTTGTGTCACATTGAACCTGGCATTGAACCTGGTGGGAAGAAATTCCACCCTTAGTATTCACAGTATTTCTTCAACAAAATAAAATAAGTAAATATATAAACAAATTAAAAGGGATATCACATCACTACAGAAAATTGTGGCAGTTCTGAGTAGGAACAGTCAACTACTTTTGATGCTTTCATCACTTAAATAATACACCAGCAGGACAGGTTGGCTCATTGGGAGGTGTAAATCAGCACAGCTACCTGCAGCTTTAATAGCAGTCAAGTTGCACAGGCTGACGAAAAGGCTACACATCACATAAAGGGAAATGCTGCTCAGAAAAAGGGGAAACATCGGGTCCTCTTGGGGTGGACAGCAGGGCAGCACTCGGGGAGACCAGGGCACACCACAACCCCTGTCACGGGCTACTCCCTGGCTCATAATAAAGCTTTATTTTCATTACATGGCCCACTCCATGCTGCGAAACGGGAGAAAAGAGGTGCCACATGTGCCTGTGAGCACCATGGCTGGGCTGCAGCCCCATACAGCCCCTGGGGAAAACACTTGGGCTGGAACAAAAAATATGAGAAACAGCATCGACACTGGTTTGTCTGGCAAGTCAAAAGCAAAATCTAGTCCAGATGCCTTCTAAAAATTATCCATTGAAAGAGAGCAAGTTGAGATTGGTTTGACAGGGATGAGAAAAGATGTGGCTGGGCTGCAGGGGCTGCTCACTTTGCTTCTAGCTGCACACAGGAGGAAAACACACAGAGCCAGAAATTATTCACTTGTGAGCAGGATCTTTCAGATCAGTTTTGGTCTCCTGGTAAAATTTTATGAGACACTATTCCCAAGCTCTTTTCTCACACAGCTCCAGGTCCCTTAACCACAGCTTTGTGCATCCCAGCTGGAGCTGCCTGTGCCCATGTGAGCAGGATGCAGGATCCGGCTGTATTTCCAGGTTGTGGTACCCAAGGGATTTGCAGCCAGACCCTTTGGTGGCTTTGGAGATCAAAGAGAAGCATGGTGTGCTCAAGCCCAACCACTCATCTGTTCTACAGGCAGTGCAGTAGCACTGCAAGAGGTGCAGGAGCCTGGGCAGGGTGGCCTCAAAGCAGGCACAGAGAAAGGAGGTGAAGATATGTGTTTTGGAAGATGATAGAGAAAATCATGGAGAGAATCACAGTGAGGGAGATCAGACAAGCCTTAGCTCGGAAGAAGTAAAGGTGTTAAAGCTGAAAAAGCAGTGGCTAGACTGAGGGGAAGAATAAATATTAAAAGCAACAGCAGGAGGAAACAGATCAATTGGAATAGCTGGAAGCGAAAAGATATGAGAACATCAGACATATTACAGCACAGAGCCTGGAGAGATGCAACAAAAATTGAAGAGACCTTAATGGATCTTAAAAAATTAAAAAAAAAAAAAAAAGCAAAATAGAAGTCCCTGAGAAATGTGGGATACGGGAAAAGATGATGTGAGGAGTTTTTTGGATTTTTTGCTTTCATTTGCTAGTGCCTGGGTCTGTAAATTCCCACTCAATACAAGGGAACATCTATTTCAGAGATACGACCGGTACAAGAGCGTTAGCAAGTGTGACATAAACCAAGGAGTGACAGAGGGTAGGACTTGTAGCTTATCAGCCCAATAATTCAGCAAACAAAGACAAAACTGATTTGCCGCTGCTAACTTTCATTTCAGTAAGTTCATTTAGTTGAACACACAGTCCTTCTAGGACATGATAGAATGATTAAAACATAGGAAAGTCAGTGGTATCTTATATCTTTCACTGCTCATCTAATACTGGTGATTACTAGCAAAAATGCTTGTTTACCCCCAAGGCATAGAAACTTGAGGTTCTTGCTATTTTGCTTCCTTTCCCCTTACCAATTTTCCACTTATTTTTGTGGTGTTGAAGGCTCTGTATCATGTCTAAGGATCAGCCTATAGAGAGGCATTAAAGAAGGATGAGAAAGTAATTTTCTAGTTCTTTTTAATGGCAGAATTCTTTTAAAGGAATAATCAAAATTTTTTCAGTATTCACTTCTGCATCTGTGCAGAAGGGCTAATAGTTAGGAATCCAAAAGAAATTCTCTGGAAATAACCGTGGGCATCAAGGAAAGGCTACCTTGCTATTCCCACTGCATCACAGTTTTCTGTTGCCTACTGTAAAGAGAGCTGTGCAAGACAGATACCCATCTACGAGAGAGTTGTCATCAATTTGATGCGGTCAGTGTATGAATAACAAAAGGCTTCTTCCTGCCAATATGATTGCTGCACTGTTCACAGCGAGAAAAACCATTGTGGCATGAGAGCTTTTTTTCCTTCACTGCTGAACAAGGTTGGGTTACAATACAAACAATGCCTTTGGCATCTCATAAAAAGCCACATAAACAACAATAGGACTCTCCTTGGTGTCCATTGCCTTATTCGTGCCTTTATAGTGCAGAATGGAGAAAGACCCTTTTATGTAAAAACAACCATCCATGTTTCATGATCCCATCCATTACGATAGAAAGAAGGGGGAGAAAAAAATCAGACTTTCCAGCTATTTAATCTTAGGAGGGTAGATAGCTCTTTTCCTGTCAACATAGCATAATTCCATGAATTAGTCATGATCGTTTAATTATCTTCAAATATGTAAAGTGCAACCTTTTAAGTAGACTAATTTGTGAGCTTGCTTCATGGCCCTCTGCTTCAATTTACCACTTAGTCCTGGATTAAAGGATGGAGTTTGCTTTGGTGAGGTGGCATGGAGGACATGTCAGCAGTGTTTGTCTCTTTCCTCCTCTGAGAGCAGGGTGCTTCTTTCGCATGTCATGAGGACAGAAAACTTGACTGCTTTTTGCATAGCACAAGCTCAAAAAGAACATGCTTATCTCCTGTATTAAGTCAGAGAATGAGAATGAAATACGAGAAAGGACATAAGGATGGCAGAGGGTAAAAGTTTGCAAGTTCTGATCTTCTCCAAGGCTCCTGTGTTTAACAGCAGAATTTGGCCCAAAGATTCACTGTCCTGTGAGGATGCTTTGTGATTCATATGGTGGATAGTTTGGTCATTTGGTGGTACCCACTTACATCAGGTCACAATCAGCAAAATCACAGAGTCTGTGTTGAAAAGCAAACCTGTGGCTAAGCCAAGCAGCCACGACATGCACTTATGCTGTACCTTTCCCAGGTTGTTTCACCGCCTCACAGGTAAGCTCAGGCTGCCAATGCCACAGGTAACCCTCTTGCTTCCCTGCACTACACTTTGTACAGGTGAAGAGCCCCACACCCCTTGCCATCACAAAGCACCTGAGTTGAAGGGGCCAGCAGGGCTGTGAAGAAGGTGGGAAACAATGCACTAATAAAGATGGCAAAGGCTTATCTGGGACAGGTGACAAAGAGCACCCCAAGTCAAAATAAGTCACAAACATTTCTATTACACAACAACGAAGGAGACAGTGAAACAGGATGTTTACTGCTTCTGCACACATTCCAAACAATTGTTGTAAATTGGCAAAAGTTCAGAAATTATAATTTGTGACCTAGCAAATCTACCTTAAAGCTTTAGACAAACGTAGTTCAATCTACAAACTCTACCCAGAACTTTATCTATACCTGATTTGGTAAGAATCCTCGTAGACTTACAAAGAAAAACACACATACATTTATAGGTGAACCCAAACTATCAGGTAGAGTTGAAAAAATTATATTCATGACAGCAAGATTGATGCCAAATAAAGGCAAAAAGGAAGGAAAAAGTTTCTTTCTACACTGATCGATCAAATAAGGAGGCTTGAGTGCGCACAGTCCTTAGCTTTTCAGGAAAGAAATACTTGAATCCAGTTTAAAAATTTAGGTATGCATAAATAGGTAAATGAAATTACATTACCTATGTGACAGGGAAAGCCAGATTCAAGGATCATAATTATTTGCCCAGCATTTAACTGGACTAATTGATCCCCATGTCTCTGAGGGGATTCTCAGGGTCCTCAGGATTAAGACCTCTGCAAGAAGTTGTTCTTCAGGGCTGGGAGGTCCTCAGCCTCTGCCTGCAGTAAGAAGCCCCGTGAAAAGAGCCACAAAATGATTTTTGATTGTTTAGCACCTTCCTGTTCACAGATATCAATTGTGAAAACCTATTGTCTCTTGATGATCTGGAAATTGCACAAAATCAGGATTTCTGCCATTCCCACAGAGACTATTTCTAAAATTTATCCCATGCTATGTTTCTGAAGGTTTCTACAAAAATATTCGTGTTTTTTTTTTTCCCCAGTGATCTATTCATAAGTCTTCTTTTTGAAGTGTGCAACCAGATACTAACTGGTTAATAGATATCAGCTATTTCAAAGAGAAAGGATGTGAGACTGAAGCAGAGTGTCTGTACTAATGAATGTCCCAAGAAATCAACTTTTAACAGCTGATCAGAGAATAAGACATCTTCTGATGCTTTCTCTGAAGTGAACATCAGATTACAAGGAGCAACACACAAAAGCTGAGGCTAAAGAATTATTTCTGTCAAAAATTGCAAGCTGAAGAGGACAATGGGAATGGACACACCTCTCTGGGCTCTGTGGTCCCTACGCTGTGTCTGTGGATATTTGATATTGCTTTTCATAATTAAGAAACAGATTGCCATAAAGGTGCAGGAATACAGCCCAAGACGAATTAACAGATGCTCTCTGCTTTTTCTGAGTCTCCAGGGGCAGGCAACTTTGGATTTAACTGCTGAAAAAGCAGTTAACCATAATCTGATGCCAGATGTTTGAGAATCGAGTGGGATCCTCAGGAAAGGGTTCCCACGGAGGAAGATCAGGACACAGCTTTGTGAGTGATGTGCCAGTCATCAGGGTGGCAGCCGCCTCCTGGGACACAGAAATTGAAGGCAGTGGGGCAGAAAAGTGGGGGCTTCTGCTAACTGCAGTCAAGAATGCTTGTTTAAAAATATTTCACCTCCTCCCCAAACAACAATATAAAAAAATACTACAGGTAAGAACATAGCTTCCTTTACATTCTAAAACACAGTGAGGCAACACAGAGTGCTGATAAGAGGGACAAAAACAATCCTGTGAAACTGGAAGTTGGGAGACCAGCCAAAAATGTGGTTTGTGTTTTCAGAATTTCTTTAAATCCACAAGTCTTCTCATAATTTAAATCCATAGGGATTTTCCCTTCCCAGGGGGCTAATTAAACTACACAGCATGTTTTGTTAGCTAACAAGAAGCCTATATCCTTTATGGGACTATGAAAAACCCCATGAAAGACAAGCTACAACCAGCAAGGGCTGTACACACAGTGCTGATGTGGCCAGTGCGTACTGCTGTGTAATGTCAAACACACCAGTGCTTCTCAAATGTGTTTCCAGGCTTTCACAGCCTTTCTTTTTCCAATTTTCAGTTTCCATCCACTTCTACCTGATGCCAGTGCTATTCATATTCCACTCAGCTGACCAGTTGCAGGCACTGCCAATACTGCTCTATACATGGGGGATATTGCCACTCAGTAAATATTTATGCAAAAAAGGAATAATTCTGGATCCAATCCGCTTATAAACTGGCAGCACCAGAAGAGGTGGGTCCATAGCCAACTAAGTTTGGAAAGAAAAAAAAATCCAGAGGGACTTCTGTGCTGCCTCCTTCCCTCTGGGAAAATCCCCCAGTCCTGTGCCAGCCACATCATGCACACAGCCCCTTGAGCTGGGTGAGCTCCCCGCAGACCATCACTCTCCTGAGAACATCAGGAGTTAACGTTTAATTCACTCTATTGCTTTCTTTGGCGATTTTGTTCTCATGCATGATTGAGAACACTGCATTTCAAAATCTGCTCTGCTTGCTTTTGCTGTGCATGACCTTGGACGTTTTATCACAAGCAGTCTGGAGCTTAGCCCTGAGTTCAGCACCCAGACAAAGGCCAGGACACAGTTGGGGCCTGTGGGAAATCTGTGTATTGCAGAAGAGCAGCCTGCAACCTTCTTTCTATGTCCCTGCAGATAAGGGGCAGATCCTGCCCTGGTGCAGCACAGCCTGAACCATTGGCAGCAATGGAGGCCTCACAGAGCAGTTTAGATCAGACTGCAGTGTTTGTATGGCTGGAATAAAAAGGATGAATTGGAATTTTTAGGAAATCTAATCTTTCCAAGGTGTAATGATGGACTAAGATATATGGGGCAGAAAAACAGCTGGGGGCTGAAAGAAGTTTTGACTTAGGTTAGTTGGGGTTTTTTTCCCGAAAATCTTGCCTTTCATTTTGACCAGTTTCTCTAACTAGAGATCATTGGGCCCAACCATTAACCATGATGTTAGTTAATCTTCACATGCCTTGGCTCTTGTGAGATTACTGTCACCTTCCCTGCAGGTCCCAAACCATTTCCTCCTCTCCCAGCACATCAAGTGTGACAACCCAACCTTACATTTTGCATCAAAAGCAGCCTCCCAGGCTAATCCCATCCTCCACTTTGCCAGCAACCCTACATCCTGAGAGCAATAATGTCTTCCAGGCAAAACCTGGAAAACCCTAGCTGGATTTTCTTCAGCAAGCATGACACAACTAGAACCTTTTTGGGACAGGGACTTTTTATTCTGCTCCTAGCACAGCACAGATCCAACCAGCTGGGTGTCTCAGTACTATTACAATAGAAAAGTATTGCTAATACTAGTAACATTACAAAGTGTCAAAAGTCCATATATTAAGGTCCATACTTCACCATTTGCCTTTTTTTTTTTTTTTAAAGCACCATGCACAGATATGACCATGGGTACGTGTATGCAATATGTTATCTTCATGCGACCTACTATGAAAGAGTCTAAACACAAAAGGAAATAATTTGTGCATCTTTTCAACTCATAAATTGTTTTCAAACCTTTGGGGAGAGAAAGAAAGAAAATCAGGATGAAACTGGAGTCTTTCCACTAATTTCCTCTTTTCTTCCTTTAACCTTCAAGTGTCACATAGAAACATCTCTTGAGAACAACATGTATCTGCGTTAAATGCACTCAACTACGCTCAGAGGTTTGTTTTTTCTCTATTGAGAATAAAGAAGTTCCTCACAGGCCATGCTAGACAGCATGTATTTTGAAATATTGGATACTGTAATTATTTCTATTCCATTTCAAGAATAAAACATCAATAGTCAAGCAGCAAATACTCCCTCCACAGTTAACTGGAGGAAGAGCCAGAGAGCTTGTTTAAAATTCAACACGTCAGCCAGAAAAAGTGCAGCCACAGAAAAAAGGCTGTGTGCATTTCTGCCAACTGTCTTGAAAGAAGACAGAAGTCAGACACAGGCCACATCAGAGGTGACAGCAAGGACCCAGAGTGAATCCTGCCCAGCCAGCTTGCAGAATCCCATATCCTCACTACCCTGGCCCAGCCAGTCCACACCTTGCCCTGTAGCCCAGCGCCATTAAAACAGCAAACTCATAATCAGCTTACCTTTGCTCTGGGCAATAAAGGACTTCCCTGCTTCATATGGTGCTAGGAAGTTAATTTATTCATATTTTTAAGTGTGCAAATATTGCAGTAGTATTGAAGTGCTTAAAGAGAGAATTAATACCCTCAACTTTCAGGATCATATCCAAAGCTAATTCTTTTTGTGTCACCCCATATTTAAATTCAGGCTGGGAACTTGGCCATAGTTTTCCCTAATGTTAATGTAATGGCCTAGCTGAATTATGGACTTTAACCGATGAGAGGGAATTACTAATAACATCTCTCAAAAACACTGATGTTACTCTGTACTCAAACCAGCATTAACTCCAACCCTGCTTTGGAAAGCTTTTCTCAAGTACAGTTGTCTGAGGAACTGCACAGCTTTCAAAGGGAGGCAGTGGATATCTTTGAATCAGTTCTGGTCAGGTTTCTAACACTGAATAAGAATGGCAATGGTCTTCTGCTTTTCCACCTGACAAGCTAACTTACACTCCTTGAACCTTTAATCATCACTTGGGTCCTCATAGTTACACGCAAGTCACAGCATTATTTTCACATGCAAGAGATAGAGCTATACTCACACACATGTATTTTCACAGAGCAAGGAATCTTCAAGAACTCAGAAGAATAGCTTTTCTGTTATGCATTTCTGTGATTCTTGAGAAGAATTTCTGAAGCATTTCACATCACGTCAAGTTGTTTGGACACGTACCAGAACTCGTGACAAACTCAGGAAGAAATGAATACAGATAAAAGGACAACGTGTCCCACCACTACAAAAATCAAAATTTAAAATCCCAAAAGCTTTCTAGTCAGCTCACAGGACATCATCACATCCCTGCTATTGTAGACGTCCCTATTAATGGTCATGCTTTACACTGTGAACTGCTGAGTGCTTCGTGCTCACTGTGAATTTAACCAACTCATGATGGTGTGATTTCCCGTGGCTGTTTTCACTCCAGCATAACACCATTTTGAGAGCAAATTAACAAAATACAACACTTTATAATATGTTTATTTAATCCAAACAATACGAAAAGCCAGTAGGTGCCCCAGCATACTCTTGCCTGCACTCCAATACAGCAATATGATGTGTGGGCTTCTGTGGCACACATTACTCTTTGGTATGGGGATTGTAAACTGTGACTGGTTATTCACGGAGCTGTTTGTGATCAATGAGCGTTATTGACTGCCAGGGTGTGGTTCTTCAATTTATTTTCTCATGACTTAGCATATATTGGCATTTTTCTGCTTCAGTCTTATATCCATTAGAACTCTGGCTTGTATTAGTCAGTATAATACTATACACATATGCCAACTACATTTTATTAAAATATGATGGCTTACAGATTCCTTAAGTGTCCAGTTTCCTCAAGGCAATCTTCTCTTCATCCTGCCCTGTATCTGTCATGAAACTGACATTTAGAAACAGATTCTTTTCAAAATTTCCTTTTACAGATTATCCAGGAGAGTTTTTTCTGATTTCACACAGGATCTTCATTGTGCTTTCAACCTCTGCTACCGGTTTTTACTCTTGCAATTTTTATTTGTGAAATGACTCTGCTAAACCCATGCACAAACAAAAAACATCAAAAAGAAGAATATTTTAATGTTCTCTGGAACAGCTGTCTTTGCCTGCGTGCCTCAAAATTGAGGGAAGTAATAATAATAAAAAAAATGGATCCTGCAAGTTAAACTAGTAAGAGACTCAAGGGAGTAAAGAGCAGTGTGAACTCCATCCTGGCAGCTGATGCTGGTGATAAGCCCAGCAATGAAGTTTGCTATGTGACAAAGAGGCTGGATTTTATCTGTAGGAACCTGGGAGGGCCCCTCTGACAGACAGACAGAGAGGTTTTTAAAGATGTAAATCTATTCAAGCAATTTTGGAGGGGCCTGGAGGTTTGAACGCAAACATTCTACTTTTATCTGGCAAATATCACAGTTTATCTTCCATTTATCTTGTCTGAAAACTTACTCTTCTGTTAATGATATCCTAATTTTCCTTTAAAAATGCCTTGGCTGTTTGACTTTTATAGATTGATCACTACACAAATGTACTGCTGTAATCATTCCCTCTCCTCTGCATTTATAGCTTTGCATCCATTAGGTCTGCATATATATATTCAAATAGGCACTTGAATCTCTGAATTTCTTGACAGAGCAATCTAATTTCTGTAATTTATATATTTTATTATAATAGTGACATTTCATTCCCAGCAAATTACGAAGTTGTTGTCAGTGAGTGCAGTAATACAGCTCAACACTATTACTCTGGGAAGCAGCAAGAATCCTTCTTTTACCTCCCAACGTAACAAACCCCACATGATGTCAAGAAATCACATATAAATTCTTGAGACAGCACCAATTTGCAGCATCTGGGGGAGGCAGGGGTCAAAAGGGAAACTCTACTGAACTGGAGCAGTGTTAAATATTAAAGCATCTATGATAAATGTTGCTCAGATCCATACACCATAGTCAATATCATGTTAATTAGAGCAGAATAAATTGGCTCAAATAAGCACATAGAATTAAGTTTTGTTTCATCTTGGTCAGTCTTGGTTGAGCAGGCAGTAGCTTGCCCTCCTGGATCACTGTTTGAACTGCAGAAATCTTCAGATACCTCACTTGCCCAAAGACAATGAGGTATCTGACAGCTGTTACTCATCTCTCACTACACTCAACCTGCCCAGGATACAGTCAAGAGCAACAACATGCCCAAGGCACCTTCATTTTTAGCTCACTCTACCAATCAATCTACTTCTGGTCAGCACTGTTGTCACTGAAGATGCTGACCCTCAAGAAGGTGCTGGGAGACAGTGTTGCTCCTGGCCCTGGCATGAGATGATGCTTCCATTCCCTTCTCCCTATACCTCTCTGACCTTGGTCAGAGACTGATAATACTGCTGTTTCCAAAAGAAATATTTGCTCCACCAAGTTTGCATTCTCACCCTGACCTATTCAGCATGTAACTGTCTTAATAATGGTGTTAGGAATTGCAATTTAAAAAAAGCAGGAATTTGGTCCTCCTTAGAAATCTCTAGCAGGTGGAACACATTCACAAAACCAAAGGTGGGAGGCAAAACCTGCAAATAAATACGTGTAAAGCACAAATCTGAGAATTAGAAGACCAAAGTTGAAGACCTCCACTGACCTTCTTGAGCTCCTAGTTTAACACCCCTTAGACTCAGTTTCCCTTTGCTAAAACTAGAATAAAGCTAGATTTCTCCTGGGGCAAATTTTATTTCTGTACAGAAATACAAAATATATGAGCAGTAACTTAAAATGCCACACACTGAAAATTTTTTTAGCATAATGTCACAAGACAAAAACTCGATTCTTAAGCGAACCCCAGAAGGATTCCAAGTTTAGCAGGTCAAAAAGAAGGCCTTTCCCATCCCTTTCATATGCATGAAGGCATGAGGTCTAGAGAAAACTCTTCCAGTTTCTATAAAGGCAAAGAAAACAAACAGTCTGGTGCTCTGGGGAGAGAGGGATAGGGTTCGGGTTGGAAACAGCAGGTGCAGTCAGCATTTCTTTCTGTCAAACAGAGAGAACATTAACATCCTGTTTGCAATGAGAAAGAAGCATTAAGAACTCTGGCCCAAACTAAAGGCTGAGATGATATAGTCTGGATTAGCAGCCCCTCCTTCACGCCCTACAGAACAGTTCCCATTAGCCCACAAATGCATGATGTTTTAAAGATTGTTCAGGCTGAAAGGACACCTTGGAGTGTCTCTAGTCCAACACCCTGCTCAAAAAGGGGCCCAAGATGAGCTCAGACTAGGTTTCTTAGGACTTTGTCCATTTGATCTTAATAAATACAAACAGTTTGTTCTTTCTCTCTCTCCAATGGATAAAGCAAGTTAATGCTGGTTATTGACAAGAGTCCTGCAGTCATAGCAAGCAATTAAAAATCTAAAGGTAGGTTATTAAGTCAAAAGCATGAGAGTGTAGTGACAGTCTAAATGAGCACTTGGTAACAAATTGCCTCAGGAACAGGTTCATGCAGTTTAAACAAAAGCAGAAATAAACTCCCAAATCCGTTCTGCACTCCACACAGAAGGTTAATATGTTAATCAACAGGTTTTTGTCTTATTTAAATAACCTATCTTTTGTGTTTGGATCTTCATGGCAATGTACCTCACCTGACCTCAAACTCACTCAAGGGTGATTCCACAAATCCTGTAGTAATAGTTGGCAATCAGAGAAGCACCCAAAGAACTGAGCCAGTGACTCCGTACTTGATAAAATTTGCAGCATCAGGCTAAATTTTACCTTGTTATACTATCATATGAGGCAAGTTTAGCAGCAGTGACTCAGCAATAACATTAAGGCTTATCTGCCCAGTGAACATCACAATATTTCTTAGGTATTTGCCAGCCTAAAGCCAGTCTGCTTCTACTTCTGGAAGACCATGAATTGTCCCAGGCAATAACTCCGTTCAAGATGATGCAGAAGGTTCCTTGCACACAGCCGCATTTGGTATTTATTTCAAAGTTTCACAAAAAAGTCCAGTTTCATTGTGTACTGAAAACCTCATCCATACCAGCTCAGTTTTAGTTTTAATGCTGGATTTACCCAACTCCAAAACTCAATCCTCCAGAACAAAGATGAAGATGAAGTTAAAGATACTTGTAATACGAACATGAACCATATATATTTCTGGCCATACAGTAGAAGAGGCATGCAGATAATGTTTCACATTATATACTTAATGCTGGACATGAAGTTTCAGAGCGCCCAGCCCTCCCAGAACTTACTGACTTCACGATTCTTTGAAAAAAAAGAAGATATATCTATACATGTGTATACACACATACAGATATGGTCATAAATATATAGGTCTATATAGGTATACATGCATATTAGTAATAATAGTTACAAATTACCCTCCTCTTGCATCTCTAAACAAAGGGAGCTTTCTCACAAACTATCTAAAGGGAATAAATGCACCAGGAGGTGCTCAGCGACTTTAAATAAAGCCCAGATAAAAGCAATAACTTTCCATAAGCCAATTATATCAGCAATACGCTCCGGGCTGGTAAAAGCCTGTATCATTACATTTTTCTCAGTCACTATTTAATAATACACAGCCATTTTTAATAATAATAAGCATGGAAATAATACACTTTAAAAGCATGTCATTTGTTGGGGATTTTCTTCCTTTGCTACTTATTAGGTATTTAATTTGTTCATGAGACAAAATAACAGAAGTTTTCACTAAATCTAGGGAATATTTTGCTACGAATGAGAATCTAACAATATTTTTCTCAAGACACGCTGGCCTGTTGCTTTAAGATTTGCTAACAAAGTGCATTGGTAGTACATTCAAGAAAGATGCATCATAAAACCAAATTGAAATAATTTTGAGAGACAGCCCAGAATTTTTTCTTCAACAAGGGCTCCAGGTACCTCTAAAACAGATCTTTCCAGCATCAGTAGAGTTACAACAGAAACCAAGAGGGTATCCCTTTTTGCCTTGTGTGCTATCAGAGGCTCAGATTCACCAAGTTTCTGAAACCATGCCTAATGTAAAGTATTTACATGCTATGGCTGAAGTCAGTTGAATTACTTAGCTGCTTGAAAATACATCCCTACACACTTGCATAACCTTACCCCCTTATGTAAATACTTTTCTATTATTATGTTGAATTACTGACCTCAGACTGCAGGCTCAGCCTTCCTGCACACACCGGCTGACTTGTTGAGCTCAGCTGTGATGGATGCCCCATCATCCCACCCTGCTGAGAAAGCTTATTTTCTCCCAGCCCCTCCTCCAGTAGTTTGGGGCTCTTCCTAAAGATATTTGTGATAAATGATTTTAAAATTCTTCAGGCTAATATTCCTATGAGATTTTTCTGATCTGCTTCTGTTAGCAAAGTGGGAATTCCAGCCCCATCTCTATTCTGTTATGCACGGAAAATATAAATTAAAAAATATAAATTTAAAAAAAAAAAAGGAGGGGGAAAAAAAGAAGAAAATATCCTTCAGTAGATATTGAATAACAGTAATTTAGAAAAAGGGACAAAACATAAAAAGTCTTCTATTAAGGATTTACACAACACGAAATTAATATTATGAATGGCCTGGTATGTCAGTATTTTAGGACATGGTGAAAGTTGAAGCCCACAGATCTCTCTCACTCTCTTCGCTTCTCTTCTGCTTTTGAGGCCATAGCTCCAATTCTGCCTAAGAGAGCAGAAGACAGCAATTTCAGGTTTAAATACTGGTGAGGCTGATGTGGGAAATCCTTTGGTCATTAGCTGGTTAGCATGCTAGGAAAAAAACCCATACGAGTTTCACACAGGGCAAGACCCCATTCCTTTATCAGCTGTGCCGCCTCTGCCCAAATAAATCGGCTGAAATGGAGCAATTTGCTGTGCAAAGGGGCTGCCACAAGAGGGAGGTCCCATTGCACTGCAGCTGGGTTCGCTCACCTCAGCTGCGTGGAGCATCCCTCACCTCTTCCATTCCCCTGCCGTTAAAACCTGGTACTTCTCTTTCCCTGGAATTTCTCGAGCTCATCTTTCACAAGACAGACTCCATCCTCCTGAAATGCTCTCACCTCCCCTCACCTCTCCCTGCCTGTGCAAAAACTGTCCGCAGGGTGAAAGTAATTTTGATTGCACATCACTCCAGAACTGGGCCAGATCTCAACTAGCTAGGAGTACAGTGGGAGCATGTTATACACAAACAATCCTGCTTTCCCAGGGGCAGAAGGGGTATACAGTTCTTGTGAGCAGTATCTGTTCATCACTTGTGTTCATTACAGTGACACTGAGCCAAAGCAGGAAGCAGGCTACTGTGGCGTGACATAAATGTACAAAAGAGTCCTTTAAGGTGCCAAATCATTGCAGTTCCCTTCCCCAAACAAACTGATCCTCTTCTTCTTAGCTAGTTCTCATGTTATGTGAGTTCTGCCTATTACCATGATGCTGCCTTTCATTTTTTTTAAAAAACTTACACGGGAAACCTAAAAAAACTAATCCAAAGTGTTTCATTAATATGTTTTACATTTCCCACAATGGCACAAGAGCATATGGGGTGTAAATTTTTTTTATCCAGTATAAATCAACTATGTATAGGGCCTTGAGACAATGTTAAACAGACATACTATTTCTGACTTCCAGTCAACCCTATTAACTATTCTCTTTTGACACAAACTGAAACCTTCACAGGGACCTTCAAACTTTGCAAGACTGTTATGGGGACTCCCCTCAAAATCCTGTGCATAACTGAGCTTGTGGTTCAGCAGAAGCTTGGTGTGACTTGTCAGAGCCTCAGGGAAGTCACTAAAGCTTTA
The DNA here is from genome assembly GCF_003031625.1 of Empidonax traillii. NCBI lineage: Eukaryota > Metazoa > Chordata > Aves > Passeriformes > Tyrannidae > Empidonax > Empidonax traillii. Next base: position 392,487 of record NW_020955720.1, read on the forward strand.
AGAGCTTGCAGCACTAGAGGATCTGGCCTGTGCAGATACAAGCAGAGCTCCTCAAGGACCTTTCAGGAAGAGGTTAAAGCATGCAACAATCTCCTTCCATGAATGGAGTGTCAGGAAGCTTTCTCTTTGGCTTCTAAAGAAAAGAGAAAGAAACAACTTGATTTTCAGGCAAGGAGATGCTAGGAAAAAAAAAGTGAAAGAAATTTTTTCTACAGAAATCCTCTCAGACCCAGAATGAAAGAAGGGGAAATCCAGCAGCAGCATCCCCTCTGTGTCTGGAGGGCTGGACAGGAGACAGCAAAAAAGGCTCAACTCCCTTAAAAGATGATCTTCTCATTTTCTTATCCTCTGCCCTTCACTTCTGTTCTTTCAGGCACCTTCTACAAAGCTGAGGGGACCATGCTCAAATTTTCCTCCAGGATAGGGTCAAGCAGGTGCATAACATAGGAAAGGAGCCCAGGAAAAATGTTCCTCCCCAAGAAACCTACTTCAGAATCTGTGCAAAAAACATGCCCTCTTCTTGCTATTCCAGATATATTCTATAAACCAGAAGTTTATTCATATAAATACTTTATGACAAAATCATTTTCCATTTAAGTCCTGCATGAGCGTGTTGACTAATTTCATGCTTTAAATCAGTCCAGAAGTTTGTTATTTTAATAATTTTCTCCTCTTATCCTTGGAAACTTCATGAGAACTTTACTTTTGGACCTCATTTACTCTGCAAAAAACAGAGTAATGGATTGGCAAACATGTTGTGCAGCCTCCATTCCCTAAAAGGAGTGTGGGAGATGAGTAGGGATGTCTACATCTGGTTAGAAAACAAAATGGTTTTTCCAGCGCTGCTTAGTTACTCATGCAGTGCCAGGACCACAGGACCATGATGCACACTATTTTTCGGATGAACAGGAGCCTGCTCCCTTCAAAGCCTGTCCCCAACAAGGCCCGTGATGGGGAGGGATGATACAGGAGCAACACACACCATCTGACCAGCACCACTGCTAAACACCTGTATGTTGTGTTTGGAGAACACTGACAAGCTCATACGGATCCAGGATGACTCCAACCATGTGCTTAGCCTGAGACATGGAGTTGGTGAAGATGGCTGTGAGCTGGCAGATATCGGCTTGTGGTTTGCATTAGTCTGGGGTCTTAATAACAGCAGTGTTTCCCACAAGGCTGCTTCTAGTGGGGTGCCCTATTCTTACACAGCTGGGCAATATGAGCACCTTTAAAAAAGAATAAAATAATCCTTCCTGGCTCCTACACAAAAAGAATCAGTGGAAGACTGGAAGACAAAGGGGCTGAGTCCTGTGATTGAGCTGATGTTCCAAGATATCTCTACAAGCTGGCACACCTCCAGGACCTGCCAGCGCACATCCTCCCACTGTCTTGCTTTAATTCTTCCTGACAGGGCACCTGAATTAGCAGCTCTGTGGCAGTAATTGTTCTTCAGCTAAAACACAGAACAATGGAATGTACAGAGCTTGTTGCACTCCTTCATGAGAAATTCCCAGCTGTGCCTTGAGGTTATGAAATAACAACAAGAAAGTAATAAAAAAGCAATAGTTCTGCCTCTGAGGATCTGTGCTCCCCACCCTGGGTTGGGATTACGCAGATAATGGTTATTTCCATGGGTAAAGCACAAGCTAGTAAGGCTCTGAGTTGAGTATCCCCAACATACACAACTTCCTTCAGTGGGACTGTGTCATCCTTACAAATAACTAATGCCCACCTTGCACAAACAGTATAGGACATATTTGGTGCTGTTTTACTGCCTCCAGCCATAGTCCAGACCTACCATTCTGTATGGAAGCTGGAGGGTTATTTTCAGAGTCTGCAAAGAGCTAAGAAATTTCTTTTTCAGATTATGTTAAGACAATGAGACTCTCTCTCTTTCAACGTGTTTGCAGTCAACGCTGCTGGTGAGTCCTTCCTTTCCGAGCATTTCCAGGCTGCTCTGTTAGAGGTCACTCCAGACCCTTGTACCAAAATACAGAGAAAAACTACAGCATTGAAGAGATTATATGAGGGGAAGGGTGACCTCTACATAGATATGTGCTCAGGCTAACGAGTAGCACATCCTGGATTTCTATGGCTTAGTAAAAAAATTGTTTTTGCAAAGTTAAACACAGATGCGGACAAAAGTCAGGCTGGATCACAGCTGAGCTAAATCCAGTTTTATTAAGCATGCCTGAGAGACCCTGGAAAACATAATGGTTGAGGGTTTTTTTTGTAATTTAGTTTTCTTTAACAATCAGTCCAACAGAACCAAGTCAGAGTTTGGAAGAGATCTCTAACTTCTAAATATCTCCCTCAGATATATCATTAAAGTTGGCTCTGGCAATTTGCAAGTTTTAGGCTTCATCAAAATATCCACACACAGGTCAGGTATTATTATTATTATTACTTGAAAACCCTCTCAGATAAAGATTACTTATAGATGAGATGAATATTGAATAAATGTAATCCATGGATTAATTAGCTAAAGCCCTATGTTAATCAGAAAGCAAGAAAGGGAGAAACACTAGCTCATTAAGCATTTACAAGTATGTTGTATGTGCTTCCAGGATTCAGTTACCCTCTCTCCATAACACAACTGCTTTTTATTTAACACTTGGATGTGTGTGAGACACCCAATGTCCTCATATCTTAAAACTCAAAACTGTCAAATTATATAGTTCTAGTCATCAGAGAAAAATGCTAAATAGTACAGGACAAAATATTAGCACTACAACTCCATAAATTGCTTACACTCTGCATACAAAGTCTGACATTTACATAAGTAATAGCTGGATTCGTAGCTGTGCATTACTTATTCACACCTTGTGTGGAATAACTCAGAGGTAAAAGACTCATCCATTAATTTCCTCTCCTCAGTCCACAATCCTAAGAAATCCTAAGCCCTGCAAGATACTTTATCCTCTTAGGAAAATCAGGCTCATAAGCTGAGGACAGCAGCGTGCCTGGTGCTGAAGAATGGCAGCGCTTCCCCCACGGTACGGCTATGCAAGCTCTGGTCAGCCCTGCACAGGTCTGTCATGTTTGATGCATGCACAGAGACATGGAAAGTCCACATGTGCCACATCTCTCATAGCTCATGAGACGTCTTATTGCTCTCCCAGGCCTGCCATGCTTGGGTCTTGCTGTAACATTTTTGTGTTTATTTTTGGTTTTTTTGATGGAGCACCTTCTACCATCAAAGATGGGTGTCAAAAGGATGTGAAATGAAGCACACCTTCCTTATTTCAAATATAACATTCTGTAGACTATCCTACCTTGAGGTTTTCTTCCCCATGAATAATTCCATATTGCATGTAAACAATAATTTGGTTTTTAAACTTTCTATTTTGGATCAGCTCTATTCGGGGTCCACAAACTACAAGCACAGTATCACACAGCCAAAACCAGCAGAGAGATAAGGTGAGATCTCCACCAGCCTGATTCTGGGGAGAAATTACAAAACTCTAAGATCTACCAAAAAGCAAGGCAAACAAGACTAGCACATCTGTGACTTGGTCTAATCATTTGCACTTTTTCTTGGCCCCAGCTTACATGACACCACTTAGTTGCATTGAACCCCACTCCTCCCCAAGCTCTGCTGTCCAGCCTCTGCGTCATACCCTCCAGCACTGCCTGGTTCCCCTCAAAATTGACAATGGCTCTGCAAGTCTGCCACGTGCCTCCCTGAGGACAGGAACCACAAGGGACAAAGACCCTAAGGTTTTTCATCACGCTTGTGTGGCTGCACATCAGCCTCAGGTGGACCATCACTTCTGGGGGAGTAAGACAGCATCAGTTGGGGTAGGTTATTTATTTCACTTGAGACTCTAAGGCAAAGGGAGCAGCATATCATATGCAGAGGGTCTGTTGCACCATACACTGAGTTGGAAAGGTAATTTAGGGATTTTCTCCTTAAGGATAAGCCCTTGGGCATCCACTTTATAACACTCTTCATCAGGAAATAACTGCCAGGCATTGTGCAACTCCCTCCCCTCTATGGGATGGAGTCCAATGAAGTAGGAAGCATGAAAGATAAAGATTGCTACCTATGCAAGAGTGAAATGCTGCCACCCAGCCTGTAAGAGTACAGTTTTATTATGGTCAGTCTCACTGCCTTTGTCAGCACAGATACAGGGGAGCAAAGCAACATCCACTCAGAGCTTGCTGCAAATATGTTCAGCCGTACTGATGTGTTGATTCATGCACACTGTGCAAAACAGCTACAGTTCCTGCTCTGTTCCACGTGCTGGCACCCCTCAGCTCTCACCCCCACTGTGAGAGAGGTGCTGGGGGATCTCATCCCCCCATGTGGCAAGGGGTGCATAGGGCCTCTGTGATTGCCATGGAAACATCACACCCTGCTGCCACCGCCACTGTGAGCAGGTTATAAAATCAAAGAACAGGCGTTTCAACTCAGAGCAGGAGACAGAGGTATTGCCTGGCTGCACATTTTGGCAGTAAAATGAACTTGCAGTCCCTATCATTTTTCAAAATCACGTACTTGGTACCTATGAGTATGCCAAGTGGCACAAGCAGGTTTGGAGCCTGTGGCTGCCCCAGCTCCAGTGCAGACTATGAGTGAATCACTGACTGCGTGATGGGGTGGAAAAGAGGGCACTCAACTCTGACAATGAGATCCTCACTTCATGCCAAAAGTGTCTGAGTACGCCTTGGTGAAAAAGAAGGGTGCCATGAAAGGACAAGGGGTAATGGGTTTAAACTAAAAGAAGTTCAATTTAGATTAGGTATAAGGAAGAAGATTTTTTTACAGTGAGGGTGGTAAAGCACTGGAACAGGTTGCCCAGAGATGTGGTAGATGCCCCATTTCTGGAAACATTTAAGGTCAGGTGGGACAGGGCTCTGATCAGCCTAATCTAGTTGAAGATGTCCTTGCTGATTGCAGTGGAGTTGGTCTAGATGACCTTTAAGGGTCATTTCCTACCCAAACCCTTAAAACCCTTCTGTGGTTCTATGAGGCAGAAGCAGTGCTAACACTGAGTACAGTACTGGAGGGGATGAGCATCCACACCCCTTTTGCTTCCTATCACAGGATTCTCGAGAAAGCTGACCTTCATTTAACTAGCAAAGTTTGGTCCCTAGATCCTCTGTTTGGGAAAGAGATGCTTGGGGTTGAGGCAACTGAAGTAGCCAGTAGAAAATCTGTTCCAGTAGCCTCCAGCAACTGCGAATTTCTCATTTTTGCCTGGAGAAGTATTAATTCAGTGACCTAGTGATCACATTTGAAACAAAACATGTCACTACACAGAGTTATAGGTGAAACTCATTCACTGGGAAGACCTTCTAAAAATGCTATCACTGTCTTCAGACCTAGTCAGACCCACTGGTGTGGGGAAGATATAGTGAAAATGCTCTGTGCAGTGAACTTGTGGGGTTAGAGTTGTTAATAATGTATGGGCATATACCATACATTATGCATTAAGCTAAGGAGAGCTCAGCTAAAGTCAAAGGTAGATCAAACAATCCATGGAATTGGACTTAAAGGACTTGAAAGCTTCTCTTGGACCAAAATACAGTGAGCAAAAAGCAGCAGAGAAAGGTTCAGGCTGGCACATCCTCAGTCACTGCACCTGATCCAGAGCAGGAGGCATCTGTACAAGTCAGTGGTGGCAGTAGCCTCAAATTGATCTCCACAACATCCCTCTCTTTTGGGAGGGAAGGAGATAATTAACACTGTCCCTGCCAATCATTGGAAAAAAGTCTTTGTGTACTGTCACCATGCCAGGTCCCCCAGGGGACACCTGTGAAAACCGGGGTGTCTGAAACAGGTTTCATAGATGGTGTGAGGGTAAGCTCTCCTTTTGGGAAACCTTCTTGCACTGTCTGCGTGACTTCCCCTGCACTGGGGATGTGCCCTAGGACGGTTTCTAAGGAAGCTACAGCTGAGGCAGATGGTGCTCAGACAAACCTATTCTTGGCCCACTGATAGACTGCAAGCTGCAGCATGCAATACAATACTTTGTGGTACTAAAGGACCTTCCAAATGAGGGTCTCACATTAATTAATTAAGCCTCAGAGCACCTAGAAGGAAAATCTATCCTATTTTACCAGCAAGAGCAATGAGTATGCAAAGGTCACACAGAATAGAGGAGCAAAGGAAAGAGAGATCCTGGTATCCTGACTCCTGACTCCTTGCTGCATCTATTAGCTCATGAGTCCCCCACCAGGGACATGCATGGAGGACAAAAGGTGACCCACAGCCACTCCCCAAGGGGCACTGACTGAGAAGTTTAATAAGATGCAGGAGAATGACTAACAGGGTTACACAGATTGACACAGGTCAATAAAGAATATGGCATTAAGAAAATTGATCCTTCCAAAGCCTCCGGCCACGTGCCTATGTCCAAACCAGACGTGACTTGTGTTTGGGTTTCATACGACACCACCAAGTACCCACCAAAGGGCTTTCCTTCATGTTTAAATAATGAAATGCAATGTAATGCCAACAGGTGCTTTTTTTTCACCAGGAGAAGGGAGAAGAAGTGAAAGCGTTTGGGTGGGCTGAGGCAGAGCCTGGGTTTTTCCTGCCTCTCCCACCCCTCCCTGTCCACATGGCTGATGAGCAAGAGGTCACCTACAGCCGGACGTGCCCTTCTGTCTGCAATGCCCAGGAGACAAGCACATGGGCACTGGAAGAGAGAGTAATGTGTGTATGATTGGGGTGTGCGTGCACAGCACAGCAGCTACGGTGTCTGTGCAAAAGACGGGAGGCTGCCATGGGGAAGAAAAAGAAAAGTGCTTTACAGGTCATCCTGGAAGATGGTTGGTATCGCCGTGAGAACATTTCGGTTCGGATGCTGCCAAATACTTGACTAAATGCCTTGGGACTTTCCAAGCACATCATTTCGAGTCTCTCAAATATCGTACAATTTCAGCTTGCTTGTGCAGGGAAATTTTGTCAATCTGCCAGACTAAAGTAAATATTAAGATCATCCCTGCAGGAAAAGAATATAATGTATAATCAATAAGGGACATTCTGCTAAGCTCAGCTGGAACTTAAGGCTAGCTGTGTAAAGCATCACATGCGTAAATTCCAGCAACAAATGTAATTACTCTTTGTTCTTTGTCTTGCAGCCGGAATAGAGGTTGACGGAGAAGTCGAAAGTGACACAGAGAGTGAAGGTAATGTAGAGCTTAACAAATGTGATCTTGCTTGAAATACAAGAGGTAATACCTTTTCTTTTTCTCTCTGGCTTGTGACTCGCTCTACAACATGAACTATTTCACGAGCTACTTGCAAGCAAACAGATTTTTCCCTTGAGGATTGACTTATAATAGGGATATGTAAACCACTGTTCTTTAGTAGGCTGTCCCCTTTCATTCATGGTCCCAGAGCAGAAGGCTGCCAGAGCCCACTTTGCTTGGGAGTCAAACCCTAGTAAACCAAGCACTGCAGTAAGGCATCACCCTGTGCAGGGCTGAGACCGCTTTGCATTGTACTAAGGTCTGTTTGCCCTTCTTGTAATGATTTCTTAGACCATAATACGCTGGGATCTTGATTAATCATGTTCACAAGACGAAAAAAAATGAAAATGGATTGGAGACAGACTGATGGCTGTGAGGGAAATCAGGAAAAGCCCATAACAGGATTAAAAACATCTTTAACCCTGCACGTAGAGTATAAATAAAGAGAGAGAGCTAAGAGGTAAGACCATAACAGCACTGGATAGGTGATATAAATGGAACTGCTACTGCAAAAATGGTTCACAAATGTGTGTGTATTATCCATAAAATATGAGAAAGTAATTAGCAAATGGCTGTGATTTTTTCTTTTTTTGAAATCATATCCACCTTTTTCATGTAGGCAAAAAAAGGCAATAAGATAAAAGTAACAAATGAATGCTTCGCAATCAACCTAATATTTGATGGATTGAAATGAAAACTGTGATAGTTGATTGCCCCAAATGAACATTTTCCCAAAGAGGACAGGTGGTCCTTTGACCTAGATCAACAACTGAAATTCAGCAACTGAAATGCAGACCATTACACAGTAACTGAAACCTGCCGAGTGGCTCCTGAGAAATTAGTTAAAAGCTCCTTCTCATTCCCAGTGTCAGGTGTGACAGCCGCAATCTACTATGTTTTTACCACTAACAAGCAGAAATATTGCCTTGTTATCAATTTCTAACTTTTCACCAAAACAAAAATGCAAATCCTCAAATTCTTTCTGCTTCTATTTTTCTCACCTTTTAGGCTCCTCATTTTACACTCTGAATCTCATTCCACTACAGTTTCCTTCTTCCAATACAATATCTCCAACTCCAAAAAAAAAAAAAAAAAGAAGACAAAATTACAAATGTTTTATTTGTTTGAACACTTTCATCAGCCAGAAATTCTGGAAAATTAGAAAATGTACTAATGATTTTAATTGACTTGGTTGTAAAAGAGATATGACTTGTATTTTTTAAATTTTTTTTTCTTCTTTCCATAACATTCTGCAATTAAATCATGCTCCATTTCAATCCTTGAAACTAGAAGCACTTCTGGCTTCTGGAAAAAAAAGAGGGTTTTAGCTTGCAATGCCAGTAAGGATGAAATGTGCCTCAGAGACTATCTGGGCTTTTTCTTCTCTGAATGTAGACCTTCCAGCACAAAAGAAAACTCAGAGAAACAAAACCGGATACTGCCTGTGCTGCACCTTTTCTCTCTATAAATAGAAGAACTCCATCCCAGCCTTGAAAAGTAAACATCTTTCAAGGGCATCACATCAACAAACAAACTACGCATTGTGTAACAGACTGCAATTTCTGTTTCCTTTGTTCTGGTATGTTTACATGTCAGGAAGATATCCGTCTCTGCTCTCTGATGGATGGGCTTTTGCATTTGTAACTAATTCCCGATTTTCTTACGGTCACATAAAAGTCACTGATGTGCTAAATGAACCGTACTATCTTAAAAGGGAGTTGCATAACCAGAATTAAATGTGGTTATTGGGCAGGGCATAACACAAAGCCCACCAAAGGTCAACAGGCACCTGCCCTTTCACTTCGCCAGGGTTTGCAGCAGGTATCCTGGCTGGCCACGATTTTCTGATGAATCCTTATTTGGCCAGCATGGATCCCAAAGTAACTGGTTTTTATCACTTACAGAAGATGAAGTAAAGGACAAGAAAACTAACAAACAACGCCTCAGGGAAACTGGCAGAGCAAGAAGACTTCAAAGCAAAGGCAAAGAGGAAGAGAAGGAAGAGAAAGAAGACAAAAAAGAAGATGACAGCAATGAGGAAGATGGTGGTAGCCAACAAAATGGAGCTTCTAGGAGAAAAAACTACCAAAGGAAAAACAGAGATGGAAAAAAGGCAGGAGTAGAAGGAAGCCAACGGAGAGAGAGAGGCAAAAAGGCTCCTACTAAAGATCAAAAGGAATCAGAAAATGAAGAAAAAAAAACAACCAAGAAAGGAAAGGAGGGTGAAAACAAACAGAATGAAGACAGGAAAAACAGGTAATTAAACAATCCCAACAGACTATGGTGCTTTGTGTCAGACTGGCAGAAATATTGACATGCCAGTGGCATATGAATCAGAGTGGCAAAACCAATAGACTGCAAATAAGTTTCTGTTCTAAAAGAGACACAACAGTGGCACATAGTGTAAAATGCCACAGAACCAAACTGTTTCCAGGTCACTATCATTTCTCAGCCAGGATCAGATCTATGCATGTAGTGGAGTCCTAATGCCTAAAGCAGGGGGTAGACAGCCTGAGCAATTTGGATCTGCACACATTTTTTTGGTTGGTCTGTGGAAACGTTCAAGGTTAAAATGGATCCCTCATGTTTTCAAGTCTCTTTCTCTTCAAAATATCACTTGTCCCAACCTTCTGCTTCTCCCCATATCTCCCATTTTGTTCTGAAGGCATGAAAAGCGTTTCTCCAGAGCCAGCTCTAGCCCCTGGCAATGCTTCTACATAGCTGAAGTATAGTCCAAAGCACGACCCTGGGTGAATTACGGGGGGGGGGCAATTGCTTCCTCATGGTTCTGGCTGGAAACAGCCTTGCTCCGAGTGTGAAGGGCACTGGCATTGCACTGAGCCAGGGGGTGGCAAGGCACTGTGCCCACATCAGAGTGGGATTCCTGGGGCCAGTGGCACTGTGCTGACCCCAAGCAAGACCTTCCCTCTGACTCCTGTGAGTTTTTCCATTCTGTGACCTTTTTTTGCATGTGTCTCCCAGTACTTCTTCTGCTTCTTCCAAGTCATCTGATGAGGAGTCACTGTCAGAAGAAGAGCTTGCCATGCTGATGGAGCAGGTGGAGCAAAAGAAAAAACTGATTTCCACGATGAGGAACAAGCCCTGGAGGATGGTGAAGAAGCTATCGGTGCTCAGGTACCTGTCAAACTGGAAACCCCCATCCCTGGGGTCTTTGCTGACTGTAGTCAGATGCACTTTGCCTTTCTCTGAAATTGCATATTTGCTGCTGCTGTAACACCAGAGTCTCAGAAAAAGTGACTGGCAGAGGCTGGCCAGCCTGTCTGGGTTTAAATGAGCAGAGTTAAAATGTGGAATCTGATTTTCAGCCTCCGTAACCAAAGAACAGATAAAGTGCAAATCTGTTCAACTGATACCTATGGCCAGGTCATTCTACCCTTGTATTTAAAATCAAATGACTCACTACTGACAGGCTACTTGTTAGAGCCAACTCCGTACCCTGGTTTGCTTATTCATGTCTGTTGTCAGACAGAAATCAGAGCAGCAAAGTGCCACGTTACTGCACAGGCCTGAGACGGGTCTGCTTGGAAAAAATGCTACATTATTTGCAAAGATTTATGGAAAAAAGAGAATATTGCCATGCAGACCCTGATGGATGTGGGAACAACTCAGGCAACAGCAGAGATCCGGCAGTGAAGGAAAATGGGAGGTGATTGGGCAGGGCAAACCAGGAAAATCAAAACCCACAGGTCAAGAGGGAATGGCTCATATCAAACCATTTCCATATCAAGTGATTCAAATCCCAGCCTTACTGGTTAGGAGTCCTCTGAAACCCTTTTCTGCCAGGAGAGATTTCACAATAGCATTGCAAAGCATGCACAGCCCCACTGGGTGTGGTGATGCCCCTGCTGCATGTTTGCAGAGCAGCTCTCAGAGCTGCAGTGACCAGCCTGTGAAGGCAGTCACCACATGTCTCTGCTTCTCTCTTTTACACCCTGAAGGCCAAGACCTGTTCCATCTTCCAATAAAATCATGAGCCGTGAACTCTGACAATTAATTTTGAAAGTCTAGGTAGAGATCTATACAGGAAAACTGTATTAAAGCAGCTTTTCTCTCCCACAGGTATGCTATGAGCCTTAGCTCATTACAAATAAATTCTTATGGCCCTAAAATTCCAAAGTTCTGAAAGGAAAGAAAAGAAAAAAAAGAGCAAAGCAGAGTTATTTCTGGCACTTTCTCCCTTTGGTGTAGTATCCTGGCTAAAATTCTATGTAGGAGCATATTTGATAACATACCTCCATCCTTTCGTCCTACTCCTGAACTGTGGCAATCATTACTGGGGTCTCCAGAAAGGCTGCCAGCATGCTGTACATTCATTAATTATTTTGGATGCATAAACTCAACCCCGAGACAAGAAATTATTAGCCCCACTGCACAGATGAGGAATGTAAAACACAAAGAGAGTGAAACAAATTGTTTGAGACTTAGAAATCTCACTTTAGGTTTGCAATTGAGGTCACAGGTGGCTTTCCCAAGGTTAAAGGCTGAACCAGTCAACTATTTCTACCAAGTGCAAGTCCATCTTTCCCGCAGGTTTAGGATTGCAAACAACCTCCCAACTCCTAAAATTTAATCTCTTCTCATGATGTCTTAGCAACACCAATATACGATATGATTTTATTCACAAATTCAGCATATTTTAACAGCATCTACCTAGGGGTTATTTTCTCTGTATTTCCCTTAGAAATCCTACTCTAAAATTAATTTCATTTTGCAGCTTGATTTTACTCCTGACTAGCACACACTCATTCCTCTGGTGCTGAGATTATACCATTGGGCCAACTGCACATCTCTGATATTTATCCAGGGAGGTGTTCATGGAGGAAAATTCTGCATCCTCTTGGGGTTTCTTTCACTAGGTAATGTTATTTCCTTCTTGACCTATGCATCAGGAGAGAGAAATTATAACGGGCCTGCAGGGTGGGAGAGCTTTGTAGTGAGAGTAACAGGCAGGCTTCTGGTCTACACCCAGGGAGAAGTGTGGAGCAATATTTGGGGCACATCTCTACACGAACATAAGTGCTTTGGGGACCCTCTACCTAGTCCTAGGTAGGCACACAAACTCCACATGGCACAGCAACACCAGCAGCAGATAGCAGCCAGAACCCCATATGCAGGAACAGGGTGTGGAGAGAAATCAAGCCCCCACCTTCCCACAAGCACATCTGTTATCCCACTGCTGGAGGCAGATGGGAAAAGCTAAAGACCCCTTTGCTGTTTTAATAACTTGCCTGTTTATTTTTCAATCAGGGAGGCACAAGCTTTTGTAGAGAAGTTTGAAGGAGCTCTGGGAAAAGGGAAGGGCAAAAAGTTGTATGCATATAAGATGATGATGGCAAAGGTAAGTGCTGCAATGATGTCAAGGAAAGGCTTGATACTCAGTCAGGCACTCAGTACATTTCTGGGTTTAGCAAAAGAGGCACCAGGAAGTCTGAATAAAAATTCCTGTCCCCGTTCAAAACAATATTAGCTGACTTCAAATCTGTTGCAGAAAGAACAGGGGGAAATTTACCCCAACCTGAATCTCATTGTGACCTTCTCTGAAGCAAGAGGTGGTTTGCAGGAGCAGGGAAAACCACGGCTTTCTGGTTGCAACCTCCAAAACCTTGATCGGTGAGACAAGGTACCCCTAATGGGGAGAGAGGCCATGTCAAACTCTTGCAATACCCCATGCCCTTCCGTAAAATTTCATCTTCCCCAATAATGAGGAGGAGATAAGAGGGAGAACGATGGCTGTGTTTTAAGACTGAAGTTGGTAACCAAGTTGCATGTTGTCATGGAGATCATACTGAGAAGTGCAAAACAGAGCCAGGCTTGAGATGATTAAATCAATGGCAGTTTAGCTGCTAGTCTGATGAGGAAGGATTCAAGTTCAGCATTTTATCATATTAGATTTTGTTTTAAATAGAGTTGATTCTGACCCAACTCTTTCAAGCCAGAGCTAGGTCTGAATTTTCTACCCCCATGTAATATGGTAAGCTCATAGCTCAGCTGCAGCTTTCCAAAAGCCTGGAATGGTTAAAACTCAGATAATGAACATGAACACTTGTGGGGAGGGGGCTTTTGGATTGAAGGGTGTTTCTAAAATAGTCCGAAAGAACAGACTCAGACCACAGTTGTTGCTTTGGCCTTTACACCCACTCCCAGCCATGCTACCAAATCCTGACATCAGAAAGCCCTGCAGAGAAAGCAGCCTCTTCCTCCTCAGCCCTCTGCTCACTGTGATGTTGTCTTGTTTCAGAAATGGGTGAAATTTAAGAGAGACTTTGAAAATTTTAAAACCCAGTGCATACCCTGGGAGATGAAGATAAAAGAAGTGGAGAGTAAGTTGAAGTTGCTCTGTGGTGGCAGTGAGACATTTTGTAAGACAGATTTGCTTTCATCCTAACAATGTTCCAGCTCCCTGGTCCCTGATCTTCACTCACCCTGGGCATCAGTACCAAACAAAGAGCACGCACCCCAGGCTGCTCCAGGCATCGCTGTCTCCATCAGTTGTGGGGACTGTTGGGAGGGTCATGGACAACATGTTGGGGACACCTGAGGGTCAAGGGGTCCGGGTGTTGCTAGGGACAGTTTAACCCTCCCAAACTTCTAACCATGAAATATCTTCTGGTTTAAGGTCACTTTGGCTCTTCAGTCGCTTCCTACTTCATATTTCTGCGGTGGATGTATGGAGTAAATCTTGTCCTTTTCGGGTTAATATTTGGACTGGTTATAATTCCAGAGGTAAGTGCTTTATTACCCTTTCAGTAATATCTTGCCCGGTGCTTGACACAAACATCAGATGGATAACACAAATAAATATAACAGGCTTTAGTAAAATAAAACATATGAGAATGAAAGACTGACTACGAAGACTGTTACTGACACAGGAGCAGAAGCTGGATTGATATCAGGAGACCTAAAACACTGCCAAAGATCCTGCCCCTCCAGGAGCTGAAACAGGAGGTCCAAAACCTAATTTAAGACTAGTTTTACATTTTGGCTAAAGTGAGAAACATGACATATCAATCCTAGACAAAAGATCTGGTTTGCAAAGCCGTAAGAAGTGGATTTTGCTCAGAAAATAATTAAGAACCCTTGTTCTGGGCCCTCTGAGGGGCATGACCACGGGGCAGCCGCCATGGCACAGCCCTACAGGAGGGGCTCTTGAGGGAATAAACAATTTCCCAGCACTTTGCCTACTAACATTTGCTTGGGAAATAACCTTTTTCTGTACGTCCAATTCAGATGATTCACAAGCAATAGTTTTATTTTTAGTTTTTCTATTTCTCGCTCTTCTTGGAGAAGGAAAAGGATCTCATAGCCAACTTTATATGATCATTTATTGAAGATTTTTTTTAATGTAGCCATTACAGCTTTGGCTATATTACTCAGTGCAGTATTTAAAGGCTGTGCAATCCACAGACAGTGGCATCTGTTCTGTTCAGAGCAGAATTTTATGAAGCAAAACCACAGAGCGGAGTCTCTCCTGAGGACCGAGCTTTTGTTCTCCTTAATGTGCTTGCTCACACTATCAAAAGGGAAAGCTCAGTTTCCTCCCAGGATGAAGAGGCATAACCATTAGCACTGAACAATATAAATGTGTTTTGTTAGGAACTATGCATATGGTAGAAGCTTTTTTCTCTAAAGTGTGCATACTGTTACTCATTGCCTACTGAGCTGTTACGATATGGAGAGTAGCTGGGCAATAAACATTTAATCATAAATTATTTTGAATGTAATTAGATAGCCCTAAAAAATAAGTGATAGTTATATACTAGGACCTTTCTAAGCTATGCATGCTAATGAGATATTTTGGTATAAGCACCAGTCAGAGTCTGCTTGTAAATATATTAACTTTCCATAGCCCTTGCCATTCTCTGTCTGGACTTCAACAGCTGCTGGACCAGCTGCAAGACCTGATTTGCATGGTGCCATCAGGACAGGAGGTGCCATTGAAACTGTTCTTTGCAGCTTTTTGTCGTACGCTTTTTGCCCAAACCTAATTGCCTTCTACCTCACCTTGAGAACATTTTTCAATTTGAGACTATATAATACAAAATACACTGCAAGCTTGACCCAGTGCCTTTGACTCCTCTCAGAGGAGGAGCCCTGCATAAATAGATGAAGCTAATCCCTTTATTGCCTTAGACCCATGAAGTTCAATCAAAGAACTTCTTGCTAAACTAAGGACATTTCATCTGAAGCTGTTCATTGAAGGATACTGTTCCTCCTTGGCAGAATACTTCCTGTGCAATGGATGTGGCCAGGGAAATGGAAATCTTCTAGTGATTTGGATGAAATTAACTTTAAATATTTTGAACTGCTGCTTTAGTATTAAGAAATAACGTATATACTAAAATCAACAGCAACAACAACAACAAAAAGAAAATCAACCAAAAGCAAACCAAAAGAGACTCATTAAAAAAAAAGAACTGTAAAATCTCTTTGGGTGTTATACTATACATGCATCACTGTTTTAATGTTCCCCAGGTCCTGATGGGAATGCCATATGGGAGCATGCCAAGGAAAACTGTACCCCGGGCTGAACAAGCAACAGCTATGGATTTTTCAGTACTTTGGGATTTTGAGGTAAGCACATGAGTGTTAATCATAAAAGATCAGCTGAATATCTCCTAAAACCCTTCAGAAGTCAGAACAAATTTATCCTTGTAGCACTACTAAGATACACCAGCACCTATTTCTTCCAGAAGTTGAAGACACCTGTCTTCTGTTGCAACAAGATCTTTGCAGGTGCCCAGAGATTTCTGGCCAAAACAGCATGGACACATGCAGACACTTGCATATGGATTTGAACAACTTCCACATACAAAAGTGCTGGCTGGCACACGTCACACGTGTATGTATACACAAAAGCCATTTTGCTTCCAATTCAAAAGGCAGCCAGCATGCAGGTGAAAGGCTGGAGCTGCTCCAAACCAGGCAGCTAGAAGGAGACTGCAAGCTGTGGACCCCCTTCATGGGCAGGGAGCACCCTGCCAGACCACTGAACTGGCTCATAGCCTCAGAAAGACGACTGCTCCTCACGTAGCTGGCCTCCCTGTTCCCCTGATGTATTTATATGAGCCTGAAGCAGGAGCCAAAATTTATGACTTGAACCCAAAGGGAAAGCCCAAGTTTTCAGCCATCTGTGAGTGCGTGGCTGCAACAGCAACTCACCTCCCACCCCAGTTACTTTGAAAAATTAGGCCCAAGAGATTGTTTTTATGGGGCAGCCCAAAAAAATATGTGTTCAGGGAGTGAAGAGATTCTGCTGTGACCAATACCTTGGAACTGACTTTCAAAATTGCCACTTCTGGAAATATTTTTTTAATGTTTATTGGCACTGGTCCAATGCTTATTGGCACTGGCACGGGATTCAGTTCTTCTGTAATAAACCCCACTGAAATTTCCTTACCCAAAAAAACCCCAAACCAAAACAACCAACAAAAAATACCACACAAAAACCCCACAAACAAACAAAAAACCCCACATACCACCAAACCAAAAATCAAACCAAACCAAACCAACCAAAACAAACAAAAACACAGAAAAAGCAAAATCAACACCCCAAACCCTAGTTTATTAAAACCCAGATTATTTAAAATAGTTTATTAAAAAGGCTTCAAATACTGGTGTCCAGGAACCTAGCAGGGCAAGGCCTTCATTCACCCTGCATTTTCTGCTGAGTATCCTTTTAGCTCTTCCTCTCCCAGCCCTTTCACCTACTTGCCAAAATCCAAAATTCAGGAGAGAATTATGGACACTTTTAATAGCATTGCACTGAACAAAAAGCTCGTTTGAACAGTGCACTGTAAAAATACAAGAGGCAGCATTTAAACTCATTAATCCAGAAAAAAACCACCCAGGCAAAATAAAACCCTCAAACAAGCAAACAAATGAATCTGAAGGGGTGTTGCTGAACTGCAGCTACTGATTCTGTCAGCGAGACCATAAACTGTAGATATATCAGTAAGGAAACCTGCCTCTGGATGAGTCTGTATCCTTGCATGAAAGGCTGGCTCCTCTTACCTGCCAGTCTCCTGCCTCACTGAGGTCTTGATCCTCTGAACCCCTCTGCCATGCAGGTCTCCATCCAGCACCTATTCCCTTGCTGCCTGACCTCAGGGAGCAAACATGCAAACTTGAAAGGCCATCTGCAGCTATGGGGCAACAATGTACCCTCTGCAGCCAGGAGATTTCAAATGAAGCCCTTCACAGAGGCTTGCCCTTTGAAAATTAATAGATGCTTATTCCAGCACGCTCCACAGGAGAGGTGCAATGGGGAAACATAATTCAGAGCAGGCATGAAACGAAGAGTCAATACTGTGATCCTGAAAAATGCCTTTCAAGAAAGAGGAGCTTGGGAAATGTATGCTTTGGCAGCAAGGAGGTCACATCATGGATTTTTAAACGAGTATAAAGGAATAAATCTCACTTGGATACCAGACACCATGTCTCACAAATAGAGTTTAAAGAACATACTGGATGATGTAAACACAGAAACTAATTTTTCAGTCCCCAGCATTTGATGAATCAAAAAGACAAAGGTCTGGAATTAGAAGCTGAGAAACAAACTTCACTGGTGCCTTCCAGGGGCATTATATTTTACACGGCTCTTTTTTCACCACACCTCCCCAGCAGACATTATCTATGACAGGCTACAAGCCCTAGGCAGCCGTTCAGTGGTGTGCCAGCCACAGGCTTCCTGCGTTTCCCCCAGTGGCTCAGAAGCACTGACAGGAAAACATGCAGAGCGGTCCTGTACCTGCGGCACTCCGCTTTGTGCAATGCAAACACGTAGCTAATGTGGCACCCAGGGATACCAAAGATTTTGATTACATTAGGAATGAAAAACCTAGCACTTCGGAGGAGCTTAATTAAACTAAGTGAAGGTAGTCAAATACTGAAAGAGAGGCATAGAAAGGTTGTGGGATCTCCATCCTTGGAGATTTTCAAAGCTCAGCTGTACACAGCCCTGAGCCACAACACTTAGAATCATAGAATCATAGAATAGAATCATAGAATAGATTGGGTTGGAAAAGACCTCCAAGATCATCAAGTCCAACCCCTGATCCAACTCCAGTTACTATAGCATGGCACTAAGGGCCACATCCAATCTCTTCTTAAAAACCTCCAGGGATGGTGAATCTACCACCTCTCTGGGTAGGCCGTT
>NW_020955720.1:411074-412223 GCF_003031625.1 Empidonax traillii
ATCATAGAATCATAGAATAGAATCATAGAATAGATTGGGTTGGAAAAGACCTCCAAGATCATCAAGTCCAACCCCTGATCCAACTCCAGTTACTATAGCATGGCACTAAGGGCCACATCCAATCTCTTCTTAAAAACCTCCAGGGATGGTGAATCTACCACCTCTCTGGGTAGGCCGTTCCAATGCCTGATTACCCTCTCTGTAAAGAATTTCTTCCTAACATCTAACCTAAACCTCCCCTGGCAGAGTTTGAGCCCATGTCCTCTTGTCCTATTGTTGGTTGCCTGGGAGAAGAGACCAACCCCCACCTGGCTATAACCTCCCTTCAGGTAGTTGAACAGAGTGATGAGGTCACCTCTAAGCTTTCTCTTCTCCAGACTAAACAACCCCAGCTCCCTCAGCCTCTCCTCACAGGACTTGTGCTCAAGTCCCTTCCCCAGCCTCGTTGCTCTTCTCTGGACCCGCTCCAGCACCTCAATATCCTTCCTGAACTGAGGGGCCCAGAGCTGAACACAAGACTCAAGGTGTGGCCTCACCAACGCAGAGTACAGGGGAAGGATCACTGTCCTGCTCCTGCTGGCCACACTGTTCCTGATCCAGGCCAGGGTGCCATTGGCCTTCTTGGCCACCTGGGCACACTGCTGGCTCATGTTCAGCCTCCTGTCGATCAGCACCCCCATGTCCCTTTCTGCCTGGCTGCTCTCCAGCCACTCTGTGCCCAGCCTGTAGCGCTGCAGGGGGTTGTTGTGGCCAAAGTGCAGGACCCGGCACTTGGCCTTGTTGAACCTCATCCCATTGGAGTCAGCCCATCTCTCCAGTCTATCCAGATCCCTCTGCAGAGCCCTCCTGCCTTCCGGCAGGTTGACACTCCCTCCCAGCTTGGTGTCATCTGCAAATTGGCTGATGATGGACTCAATCCCCTCATCTAAATCATCCATAAAGACGTTAAACAGGACTGGTCCCAGCACTGATCCCTGGGGAACACCACTGGTGACCGGCTGCCAGCTGGATGCAGCCCCGTTCACCAGCACTCTCTGGGCCCGGCCCTCGAGCCAGTTCCTGACCCAGCACAGAGTGCCCCTGTCCAAGCCATGGGCTGCCAGCTTTTCCAGGAGTATATTATGGGAGACAGTGTCAAAGGCTTTGCTG